>NC_133622.1:10440477-10485477 GCF_048593235.1 Sminthopsis crassicaudata
TTAGGGGATGTTCACTTTTAGCTGATATCTAAGGCTCCATGGGCTCTGAATTCTAGGATCTCAGTATTGAGGGGCTCCCTTGTAGAGGGCTTGAAGCTATCCCTATGACACCCCCAAAGTGGAGGATAAAAGTTACTAAATTGTTGCAGCCACATGACCTGCAGCAGGCATGTTTTTCAAAAGAGAATGAATAAATTGACTTGCTGCTTTGATATTTTTCCCAGTTACCTACGAGGTAGAGATCATGCATGAAGACATAAGACAGGCAGGTCACACGGACTTTGGCTTTAGTGATGAAGCTCCTGAGGAATAAGACAGATCTTCCATGTTGCCTCCATAGCCATAGAAAAGTCAGCACATTCTATTAAATGCGTTCTTTGCTTCTAACTCTTTTCCCATGGAACATAACCCCCCTGCCAGCCCCTTATAAACAGTGCACAGTCAGGGCTCCAGGCTAGCCACAAAGTCTGTGTTTGTTTTAGGAAAAATGCATTAAACAGCAAAGATAGCCTCCCCCAAATGGCCGAGACCTCCACAACTGACAACAATTACGGAAAGGATACAGGGGTTGGGAAGGGAGACCACAAAAGAAAACCAGCATGGAATTTGGTAATGGAGGGAAATTGCAATATGAAGAAAACTTTACAGAAAAAGTTAGCAAAGACACTAGACTTCCTGTACTATCTTAGAGTCTTCAGTGTGTTTGAAGAATCTCAAAGTGAAGAATTCTACAAATTATGGTGAGAAAGAAGGAAGCAGCGATTTGCTATGGAACCTATTTTCTTACTGTGCACATAATAGCAGTGAATGGACAGCTTTGTAACAGCAATCCAAGTTCATTAGGATCAAAATTTGTCTTCGTCTTTCTGAGAGGCAGAATGTGGTCTGGACTGAAGTTAGAAGTGTTGGGTTCCAATTCCAGTGCTTCTGCTTTTCTCCTGAAGCCTTGATTTCTGTGTTTGCAAAGATGGATTAATCGTTCTCGAACTATGCATCTCAGAGGTTGTGAAAATCAAATCAGCAAATGAGCATTAATAGCACTCTGTAAAATGTAGTTTAATTCCAAGCCTCATATTGAGTTCACTAATAATTCTTTTTCTGTTCATCCTCAGCTTTGTCATTTCTTCGCTTCCTCTTCCTTCATTTTGCTCTCAGATGAAAAGATGGCTTGAAACTTCTCCATAAATGCCCTTGATCCTCTCCCCTCCGGACTTCAGCCAACTGGACTAGGATCATCTATCTCCATTCATTCTTTTGTCTTCAGTGTCTCCCTCTGTACTGGTTCTTTCCTAACAGTTTGCAGACGTGTCACCCTATGGCCATGAAAGACAGAATGAGGGGTGACTTTGCACAGTCCCACCTCAGTTAAATCCAATTCACTTCCAAGTCAAGACATCACCTTCCTGAAGCCATTAGTCTTCATCGAGAACAAATGCACCTTTGTTTTTTCCCCCATCTTCTTTTAGCTAAAATCTTATACTTTTCTTCCCCTTCTTAAACAAACTTTACACATAAAGACATATAGGATCACTAGCTTCACTTCCTCTCCTTCCCCTTTCTTTTATTTTCCTTCTAGAGATTGACTTTCAGCTTCATCATTCCCCTGAAACAAGATTCTCATGATTTCTTAGTTGCCAATTCTAATGGTCTTTTCTCAATTCTGTTCCTCCTTGACCACATTGCAGCATTCGACACAGTTGATCCCCATCTCCTTCTAAAAATTTAAGCCATTCTGGGTCTTCTACTTTCTGTTTTCTGCATGTTCTCCTTCTATCTGTCTAACTACTCTTGATTCTCCTTTACTGGCAAGCCTGTTAGACTGATATAAATCTCATTTCCTTCCCTCCTCTTTTAGTAGTTTGCCGATGTTACTACCACAACATGTCAGAAATAGGGCTTGAATCTATTCCTTTTTGATTCTGAAGTCAGGTCACTAGCTTTTATGGCATGCTGCCTCAGTTTCTTATCCAGTGTTTTCTCCCAATTACACAACACTGGGCAATAATTGTGAATTAATGTTACAAAGAGACAAGGAGAAAAGAGACCCTTGTTATTCCAGAATTGTAATTCTGCAGATAATATTTTATTAACTACATTTAATCTAAATTTCCACTCCTTCAAAAAAGAAAATGATTTAGAAGAGGAGTAGAATAGTAAATAACAAGTAGGTCTCAGACTGAGGAACACCTGGGTTGAAATCCCATCTCTGACCCATAAGGTTCTGGTCAAATACTTAATCTCTCATTTCCTTAGTCAATTCTCTCAGGCTGAATTATAGTGAATTCTCTCACTAATAGAATAATAATAATAATAATAATAATAATAATAATAATAATAAACATTTATGCAGTGCTTACTATACATCAGGTACTGCACTAAGTGCTTTTATAAATATTATCTCATTTAATCCTCACAATAGTCTTAGGAGGGAGCTGCTATTATTATCCTCATTTTATAGTTAAAAAACCAAAGGGAAACACGTTAAGTGACCCACTCAGGGTCACACAACCAGTAAGTAAAATCTGAGATCAGATTTTGTACTCGAGTTTTTCTGATTCCAGACCCAACATTTTGAGCAGTGCTACTTAGCTGACTAGGTGAAATCATGATCTCAGACAAAAAAAGCCAAGCTAGAAAATTTAACTTTAGACTTAACGTCCCTTTGACAACAACAAGGAAGCCATTTATTTTCATGGTAGACTTAAAATAAATATTTTTCTGCATTAAAAAGATGTGGTTGCCTTGACGTTGTAACAGAGCCCTGGAAAGAATCTCAAAATGAAAACCACATAATTATATTATTGTTCTTTGGGTATAAAATGATACTAGAACAGAAATAATTATTATTTGTTAGAATAACAAAGAGAAAGTTGCAAAGCACATTTTTAATACCACTAACCATTAAAGAGATTTGGCGCCATTTTTCAGAAAAATGACAGGATGTGCTGGTAAATATCACATTTACTAATTTGCATATGCATATTAAATCTTTGTGGCTTAACCTATGATTTCCTCAGGAGAGGTAACCATCTGTGTGGAAAGTTCCTGATGTAGATGGGTAATCTCTTTATTGTCATCTTCATGATTATCTGTAATTTCTTGTTGTAAACAATTTCCCAGGACATTGAGACGTGGTGCTATTTGCCCGTGGTCTCACAGACCCGCTGGATGAGGGTTTTCTGACTTGAGGATCAGTCCTTCATCTATTCTTCAAGAGTAACTCTAATATATATGAGTGTGGTGTTGTAAGAACCAGATTTTAGACTGTATTCTGACAGCTGTAAACTGCTATTTTAATATCAGTCATTTTATATTTGTGTGTATATATCTATATCAAAATCTATGATATACCTATATCTATATATTATATATATATCTATAATGTACTTCTCTATGTACGTATGGACATCTTCCAATAAAACTCTACCTGAATATGGCATGTCCCTAACTAAGTGGGTTGCAGAAGGTTGTATAGCTGAATATAGTATAAGCTTGGAAAGGTTGATTATAAAGTTGGTCTAGATGACCTCTAAGGTAACTTGTGGTTTTAAATAAATCAATAGTGCTTAGCTTAAGCCTTTGAAGATCTTTGGAATCCTATTTATACCATCTAGCCTATGTACCGGCCCTTCCAGCTTCATAACATTTCAAAGTGGAGAAGCCCATCTATTGCATCTAGTCTTTGAGAAAATATTGATCTGCCAAGGCTAAGTAGAGAGATATCAGAAGGATTTTGTTCTGTTTTGTTAGTGTTAATGGAGCAGAGGAAAAAAAGAGGGGGGGAGGTATTGCTGTTCATTTCACATGTCCAACTATTTGGACATGACCCCAATGGGATTTTCTTGTAAAGACACCGGAGTGGTTTGCCATTTCCTTCACTAGCTTATTTTACAGATGAAGAATTGAAGCAAAAAGAGTTCATTCATTTGCCCAGAGTCACGCAGCCAGATTTGAGTTCAGGAGGCAAGTTTTTCTGACTTTGTATCTGGCTTTCTATCCACTGTCCCACCTACTTGTCCCTAAGAGCAGGGGACTTGGGGCAGCTAGGTGGCGCAGTGGATGGAGCACCAGCCCTGAATTCAGGAGGACCCGAGTTCAAATCTGTTCTCAGACACTTGACACTTCCTAGCTGTGTGACCCTGGGCAAGTCACTTAACCCCAGCCTCAGAAAAAGAAAAAAATTAAAAAAAAAAAAAAGAGCAGGGGACTTTCTTTTCAAAACTGGGTGTGTCAAAGTTAAGTATATAAGGATGGAAGTGAGGGGAGGGGGCAGGTATTGAAAAAAAAAACCAGGTTGACATCATCCATAAAACACCTATTATAATTATATATTATAATTCAATTACTATTATAATTATATATTATATAATATATAATATTATATATCATATATATTATATATTATATTATATATAATACATATTATATATATATGTTACTATTATAATTATATATTATAATTCATCTATCAATCCACCCAGATGTAATGTAACTCATTCTATTTTTACAGTAGAATATCTATGTAAATATTTTTAAAAGACTTTGTTAAATGGCTTGATAAAACTCAAGGAATCATAATCCCTCCTTAATCCACAGCTCTGAGGAGAGACTTCCATTTCACTTGGGCAGGACTGATCTGTTTAGCATCCACCAGATGATTTTTGCCTCACTTCTCCCAGAGGCTGCTAAGCTGGACCACTCTGCTGTCTGTGGTGTTTCAGGGAAGACACTAAGCTATGTCCTTCATCATTACCTTTTATTCTCAGCTGGTTGTCCTGAGTGGGATTTGCTGAAATCACTGCCCTCTCTACTACTCACTCACATATCTTTTGCCTGATTTGGTTCTTTCCAATTCTTTCTGTTTTATTTTCCTCTCTAGTCAACATTCAACAAACATTTACTAAGTGCCAGACTCCATTCTCAGTCCTGGAGATGCAAAGAAAGGCAAATAAAAAGAATTTCTGTCCTCAAGGAGTTCACAGTCCAATGAGGAGAATGACACGCAAGGGACTATGTCCAAACAAGAAACGCACGGGACAGACTGGATACAATCACAGAAGGAAGTCACGAGCACCTTTTAAAGGAAGATTAGAAGTTAATAGGAATTAAGGAAGATAGGAAGAGATTTCTTGAAGAAGGTAGGATTTTAGCTGACTTTAAGGAAGCCATAAAAGCCATGAAGCAGAAATGAGGAGAGAGAAAACTATGCATGGGAGTCCCCTGGGGAAATTGCATTATCTTTAGATTAATGTGTCTTAATGTGTTTTTAGATTCCACTTGAATTCTCACAAAACTATCCCCAGAATCCCAAAAGCCACACTTCCTTGCCTCCACGAATGCCTACTTCCCTTCAAATTTCATCTCAAGAATAATCTTCTGGGATTTTCCCCACCAGGGATGCACAGATACATTTTAACAACTGACTACTAAAAGAATGATACACAACACACTTTTAAGTTTATTCCGTGTTATTAACATTTTTCATCACTTTATTAATTCTATACAATTGATAAAACAATAAGTCAGACCCCAATTTGAAGTGTTTGCTGGTTTTCTAAATGAAAATGCTCACACTGAAAATTTATGGTAGCTCCAACCTACAACTGTTCCTTTAACCCCTATTCTTCCTCCCCCATTACTCTGTATGTAATTTTATAGTTGTTTCTACATGTATATCTTGTTTTCTCTACTGAACTCCTTGAGAAAGAGACCTGCTTAATTCTTATAAAGGAATCCCCAGCAATTAGAATGCATTAAGTACTTAATAATTAATTCACAATTGATCCATTGATTACTTTGACTGTTGAGTATACCATATAAAAGGTAGCTCCACAAAAGTCACAAGTTTAATGGACAATACTTATTCTGTATACTCCAAATAAAAGAGTATAATGTTGAGGATCTATGGTGACTATAAGATGTACCAACAAAAAAAAAAAAAAGGAAACAGAATGTTTTGGACTTTTATCTTGAATTGGTATAAGGTCAAATTATTATAATTTTCTCTCATAATAATAAAATTAAAAAACAACTATAGTAATAGATGTTCCTAAAAATTCTGCTTTTGTAGTTAAGTAGTAATGTGTTGTTGGAGCACTTAAATCCTATCAGTGACAAGGGGGCCTCCTGACTGGCTGAGAGTAAATTTGGAACTAGAGACAAATGAGCTGTGATTACATTGCCCAGTCTAACTAGTGAACCTAGAAGAGGAATTCTTTTTTGAATCAAGCAGAAGAAGGGTATTTTGGAGCCTAAAAGGATCTTACTGCCATCGTATCCAAAATCTTTTCAGGGAACTTTAAATAGATAGCACAGTCTCACCCAATGTGTAAAGCTTGTAAAAAGTGTGGAAAATAATGTGTAAAAAAATTGCAAAACTTATTGCAAAATGTCATATTCTTTCTAAATTCCTTTTTTATTTTCTTTTGGGGATAAACCACTTGAAAAAAAACAAACAACTATATTGGCAGAAGGATGAAAATGAACATGTCTATTAACTAGTTACTGGCAGGGTGAGCAGGGATAGTTAGCAGTGGCAGGATAGGCTGGTATAGAAGAATTTCAAATGGAAGAGAAGAATTCTCCTCTCTGGCCTAGAGAACAGTGTTAGTAGCAGGGCTAATAAATCATCTTGCATTAAGTCATACATTGCAAGTTTCTCTGATATGGCCTCCTTTCTCAAATATAAAGAAAACTGAGTCAAATTTATTAAAAAAATAAGAGCATGCCCCAATTGAAAAGTGATTACAAGGTAGAAACTGTGCCCAAAGGGCTATAAAATCATGAATATCCTTTGACCTAACATGCACTACAAAGCATGAATCCTCTAAGAGAATTCTTTTGAAAAAGGAAAAGAACCTTTATGTGCAAAACTATTTATAGCAGCTCTCTTCTCAAAGAAAATAATTGGAAACTAGGGGATGCTCAATAGCTGGGGACTGGCTGAATAAACTGTGGTATGTGATTATGATTGAATATTATTGTTCTGTGGGAAATCATGAGCAGGATGCTCTCAGAAAAACCAGGACAGTGAACTCAAGCAAAGTGAAGTGTACTGTGTACAAAATAATAGCAATGTTCTGGGATGATCAACTGTGAATGACTTTGCTATTCTCATCAATACAAGGATCTATGACTTCTCTGAAGGAGAATCCAGAGAAAGAACTGATTGTGTCTGAATACAAATTGAAGCATGATCTTCTTCCTTCTCTCCCTTCCTCTATCTCTCTGTCTCTGTCTTTCCCTTTCTTTCTTCTGTCTCTCTCTTTAATTTTCTTGAGGGTTTTTTTAGGGGGGGGGATCTGTGTTTTCTTTCATAAAATGACTTTTATGAAAACATTTTGTATGACTTCACCTGTGCTGCCTTAATGGGAATCAGGGGTGAGGATAAAGGAGAGAATCTAGAACTCAAAAGTTTTAAAAACAAATGTAAAATTGTGTTAAATTTAACTGGGGAAAATTTTAAATTAAAAAGTACTAAAAACACATATGATCAATAAAGTGGAATTTTATATTATCTACACTTCTCATCTAAATATTGCTAGATGAGCTTCATTGTAGAAAATTGGCAGCAAAAGCCAGGTTGGTCCATTGGTGATTTTTAAGGATGCCTTAAGTTCACGCTTAGCCCATTTCTAAGGCAATGTTATGGAAACGAGAAAGTCAGTATATAGGTTTGGAATTGTAAATGCCTTTGTGGGCACCTTTTATGTAATAAACAAGCCCCATCTTGTCATTTCTTTTCTTTTAGAATCTTCCCCCTTTTGAATTATTTTGAGAGCAGTCTCCTGAACATTTTAAAAAATGGAACTTTCTGCTAGCTGCTCTTTCCAACTTTATTTTCTCTTCCTCACCAGGTGCGGTGGAACAGAAATGTTTGGTACTGGTGGCTACACTAGGATTCACTTGAAGCTCATGCCGTCCCTTGTTGAAGAGAGCTGTCCTTTCCCCAAGAGACAGTGACCTGCCTCAGTTTACCCAGGGATAGAGGAGAAGGCACCGGTAGGTATAATGCCCACCCCAATAGCTCTGTTGACCTTCAGTTGGGGAAGCAGTCTACTGCTCTCTCCCCCACTTTTCTTTGGAGCCTCCCATACACTTACCCAGCTCTGCCAATGCCTGGATCAAGCCCATCATCTATGTGTGCATCTCTGAAAAGTTTAGCCCCAGGGGTAGGGACCTTATCCACAGCAACCAAGCCATTTGTTGTAACCAGTGATGTTAGGGATGCAGGGTGGGATGCTGACTGGTGGAGAACCTCTGTTTTCTTGGTTTAATTGTTATCTTAAATTAGCATGAGCAGCCAATAATCATTCCATGATTTGTTGCAGCTTAGCCTCAGAGGCTGCATTGAGTGTACAAACTTCAGATGTTGATATCAATATAGAAATGAGACACAAAAGTGACTAAACTGTCTATACTCTTTGACCTAATAATTTTACTTTTGGACTTATTTCATGAAGGAAACAGACCGAAATATTCAGAGCTATATTTCATCTTAGTAGTTTTTATTTCTACCTTAAGGGACTTGCCCAGGGTCACACAGCCAGGAAGTGTTAAGTGTCTGAGGAGAGATTTGAACTCAGGTCCTCAGTGTTCTACCCAGTGTGCCATCTAGTTGCCCCTCGTGACAATATTGGAACCCAGATCTTTTGACTCCATATCCAGTTCTCTTTCTACTCCATCCTACTTCATTTATCCCCATCTTAGACAAAGAAATATCTAGGTAGCTCTACTTGTAAACTTGTCCACTTCTCTGTGGTCTTCTGAGAGTTGTCCAACCAAGATCTCTAGCTTATCTTTTTAATATCAAGAGAAACAGATGTGTCTCTCGCTCCCTGCACTCCCACCTCCAATTGTCCCAGCTCTCATCTGTTTAAAGGATGGAAATAGCTTGTATGGCGTGGTCCGACCTTTTCCTTGAATAGGTCAGCCTGCTATGGAGCTGAGCTCAGCTAGTTTCCATGGATCATTAAGGCTGGATAATGATTAGCTAAATTATCCCCTCTCCAAGCCTAATGAGCTGTGAGGTGATAAGTTTGTAGTTCAGGCTAAAAGATATAAAACCATATGAAGTGTACAAGGAAAAAAAAATTATTCCATAGAATTCTTAACATTTTCCTCAAATCCCCTACCGCGGTAAGCTCAGAGAAACCCAGATCTTATTTAAATCAAAGAAATCTCCATCATTATCATCTTTACCAAGAAAAGAAGGTAATCACGGCCCCAAATGATGTCTTGTTATGAAAATATTTGATCCCAAAAGGTCTCCCAAATGGCAGAGTGATAAGTGACTTTCTTCTTTGATATCCTTCATATATCTTCACTCTGTGATATTGCGATTCTTCTTGTGTTTAATCCACAATAGGCACATTTCTGCAATATTGAATTGATATTCAAACTTTTGGAAATCAAAATATAGTTTAAATGCAGATAGAGGGCTTGTATTTAAAGTCATTGTGGGATAAATGTTTTTATTGGGTCGCCTATGGATATATTATTGCCTAAATATGAATTTTCACACCAATTTCAAACAAGGTACACTAGGATCATTGATGTCATTGCATATAATTGATACTACCTGGGAGATGCACAACATTAGGCTCCATCTAGTAGGAAAATATATTTGAACATATCTATCATCATTCATCCACAAAATAGATTTTTAAAAACTCATTTTGAAGATTAAACAGCAAAAAAAAAATCTCCAAATCCCTTCTATTTTATTCTATTTTTGCTAAATAATTTTGGATACTTTTTTTATTTTCCTAAAATAATTTCCTAAATTGCTAACTATTCCTAAGATAACATTAAGCTTAGTTTGAGATGATGAATAGAACACAAACTGAAAGAGCCCTACAATATAAGAGGAGAAACTTGGTTAAATTCATGTATGGGCATAGATTAGTGGGTATTAAGCTGACTTAGAGAACTGGTTACTCATCAAGAAGATGGCCATTTTCAAGTTTTTTTTTAAGGAGTAGGGTTTGCCTCAATGAGTTTATATAATAAAGGGATTAAGTGAACCATTTCATATTGGTGGGTTGGAAAGTAGAGGAAAAAAAGATTTCTTGCCCAGATTGTGAAATGCCCCTAGATGGTCAGTTCATTGAGTATATCTGGAAAATAAACTAAAGGCAAAGAGCAGGTTCAACATATAATAAGAGCACAGGGATTTGATCACACTTGGAGAATTGTATGCTTTCTTATTTTATTTTCAAGATTCCAATTTACCCAGACACAAAAATCCACCTTATTCTTCTGGTCACGCTATACAACTATAGATGATGGAACACTAATATTCTACCAGAACCAGTTACAGTCAACCAAAAGGGAATGGGGAGAAGCATTATGGGTACACTGAGAATAAAACATGTTGAGAAGGAGAAGGAGCAGGGCTAGACAGTCTTGATGCTATTTCAGGACATTAAATGGATTTCTAACATATAATGGATCATGTAGGGTGAATTTATAGAAGGACACGAACAAGAATAACATGGATGGGAATCAACATGGTGGTTACTGGCTTTGCTGGAATAAGTCCCCAACATGGATTGAAACCAGATTCATCAAAATTTTCATCATTCAAGGTTCATTCATTTTTTAAAGGAGGGCTAGTTATTTTTGTAAACTTGACACTTTTTTTGCATTATGAAGAAAGAATATTGCTAGGTCTAAGAGAAGAGAGTAATAGGAATACTGTCTACTTGTCTCAGTTCATTTATAAATCGGGAAGATGCTGCCCACATAGGTAGGATTTAATGTATTTTAATGCATATAAAATACATACACCCCTTAAAGAAAAATGCTTGTACTTTTGACAGACATTCAATTTGTAGAAGAATACATTATATTTTTAAAAATTAAACATAGTTTTTAATAAAATAATGGGAAAAAAAGTTAAACGTTTAAAAGGAATGACTATTCAGAGTGTATTCACTCCCAAATTTATTTGCTTTGGTAACACTGGTGTGGTTCATTGATTCCGATGGATCTGAACATGCATACAGATATCTGAAGACCAGTAAAGTTATTCTCAAGGGAGTTTTTGGTGGGTAATTGTTCCTTTCAAATGACTTTAACAACTACAAAGTGGATGCACGAGGAAGAAAGAAGCCACTTCACTTTATCAATAAAAGAGGCCCTAATTTGCAACCCTGCATGGAAAGAGTTGAGAGCTTTCTTATTCCCTAGGAAAAAAATTCTGGGAAGAGCATTTTCCATAATAGCAAATGTCATCCTTTTTTCTCTCTCCTAGAGTTCAGTGACATCATAGGCCTAGGGAAGTAATATCAGCCAGGCTTTTTTTTCTGCCACTAAACCATAAGATTGACTTGCTGTCATCCTATACCAGTCATGCATTCATTTAGTAAGCATTTATTAAGCACCTACTATGTGCCAAGCACTTTGTGAGGTCATTATGATATATAAAAATAAACAAAAAATAGCCCCTGGCCCAGGGAGCTCATGTTCTACTGGGGGAGAAAATAATATATATACACAGATAAATAAATATGTATATGTGTGTATAAAAATAATTTTCAGAAGGAGGGAACTAGCACCTGGGGGGATCCAGAGGTGCATTTGAGCTGAGCTTTGAACAAAGCTAGAGATTATAAGAGACAGTAATAAGCAGAAACAGATTGTACAAAGGTCTAGAGTCAGGAAATGGGATTTATTGTGTGTTTGTGTGGCTACAAATTATCTGCTGCAGGTCTTCCTTCATTGTTCCTTCCCACTGTGTGTTTGTGGGAGAGAACACAGATTTTCCCCACTCTCATCTTATCCTGCTCCCTGAAAACAGCATATTATATTTCTTCTACAGTTCCTAATTTTTGTACATGTATATTTTCCCTACTAAGTACCAGAGGGACACAGAAAAGTTAAAATAAAAAAAAGGGAAAATTGCCAAGTTTATGAAAACCATAACAGCTAATCTTAGACCTATGGGCAGATGAACTATTGAGTTTCATGATTGACTAAATCTCGGGTCTTCCATATTCCCCTCCCCACCCATATCCTCATTTTGTCTATAGTTCTTTAGAAATCACTTTGTAAACTTTCAAATGCTACATAAAAGCGATTTGTTACTCTATCATTAATGTTTCCAAAATAGCTTCTTCAGAATTTACCTTTTCCCTTATGAAAATATTCCAAATGTCTGGAACTTTTGTCCCTACTTTCACTTACATAAAATTATTTTAACATTCCTTTTTTTGATAAATTTTGAATTCTAGATTCTTTCCTTCCCTCCCCCTCATCCCTCACCCACTGAGAAGGCAAACAATATGGTATCAATTATATACACGAATTCATCCAAAACATTTCCCTATTAGCTATATCACAGAAAAAGGCCAAAAAGTGAGAAAATTATACTTCAGTTTTCAAGCAGAATTCATGAGTTCTCACTCTCTGGAGATAGATTGCATTTTTAGTCCATGATTCCTTTGGAATTGTCTAGGACCGTTGAATTGATGAGAGTAGCTAGTCTTTCACAAGTGATCTTTATTATAACTTTACTGTTTCTGTGTAGGATGATCTTGTTCTTCTAACTTCACTTTGTTCAGCTAGGTCTTGCCATGTTTTTCTAAAACCAGGCCCCTCATTTTTTCTCAAAGCACAATGATAATCCATCAGAATTACATGCCACAAATTATTCATCCATTCCCCTGGATTTCCAATTCTTTTCCACCACAAAAAGATCTTCTGTTAATATTTTTGTACTTGTAATTCTTTTCCTTTGATTTCCTTGACCTTGCAGTAGTATTGCTGGGTCAAAGGTTATGCATAATTATGCTCCATTCTTTTTTGGTCATATTTCCAAACTATTCGCCAACGTGATTGGACCAGCTTACAACTCTAACAACAGTACATTTATGCACCTATTTTCCTCTCATTCTTTCCAGCATTTGTCATTTCTGACAGGTATGGGGCAGTAAAGGCAGCAAGGTGACCTAGCGGATAGAACACCAAGCTTGAAGTCAGGAGGACTGAGAGTTCAAATGCAGCTTCAGACACTTATTAACTGAGTAATCTAAGCAAATTATTTGCTTGCCCCAGTTCTTCATTTATGAAATGAACTGGAGAGGGAAATGGAAAATCCTTCTAGCATTTCTGCCAAGAAATCCTCAAATGGGATCATGAAAAGTTGGACATAACTGAACAAAAAATGATTCTAATTTGCCTTTCTCTAATCAATAGTGATTCAGAATATTTTTTCATATGACCATAGATAGCTTTGATATCGTCTAAAAACTGCTTGTTTATGTTCTTTGATCATTTATCAATTGGAAATGGCTTTTATTTTTTTATATATACAAATTTAACTCAGTTACCTATAAATCTGAGAACTGAAGCCTTTATTTGAGAACACTGTTGAAGAATTTTTGATATAATTTCATTGTATATGGTGCTTCATTATCTCTTTCTATTAAGTCTATTTTTGCTTTTGCTTCATCTGGGATCATGATTGCTAACCCTGCCCTGTTCACTACACACACACACACACACACACACACACACACACACACACACACACACACGACACACACACACACTGTCCTTTGGATCAATTCCAATGAGATTCAGATTCAAACCTTGCCTGTTTCCCCCTTTATCCTTCTACTACAAAAGCTCTTTCATGTGTACCTCCTTTAATATGAGGAAATTTGCTTCATTCTACATCTTCCTTCCTCCTCCTTACCCATGCATATTTCTCTCTCAGCCCTACATTTTTATTTTGAAGACTATCCCCAAATAATCAATTCATATCTGTGCCCTCTGTCTAAATAGACTCTAATTATCCTAATAATGATAAAATTCTTAGGAGTTATATTTCATCTTCCCATATAGGACTATAAACAGTTTAACACCATTGATTCCCTTTTGATCACACTTTCATGTTTACCTTTTAAAAGCTTTTCTTGACTCTTCTGTTTGAATGTTAAACTTTCTCTTCCCCTCTAGTAATTTCATCAGGAATACATTGAAGTCCTCTATTTTATTGAACATTCATTTTTATTCCTCCCCAAGAATTGCCTTCAGTTTTGTTGGGTAGGTTATTCTTGGTTGTAACCTAAGCTTCTTTGCTCTCCATAATATCATAATCCAAACCCCCTGCTCTAATGTGAAAGTCACCGAAATCATTTGAATTATTTCTTTCTGGCTACTTGCAATATTTTCTCCTTGATTTGAGAACTCTGGAATTTGGCCATAATATCACTGGAGTTTTCATTTTGTTATCTCTTTCTGGAAATGATTCATTTTTTTTCTTTCTGTATTTTTTCTCTTCCTAAAATAGTGCACTTTTGGACAATTTCTTGAAATATGATATGTAGGCTTTATTTTTTTTGTCTTGACCATGACTTTTATATACCCCAATAATTCTTAAACTATCTCTCTTAAAATCTATTTTCCAGGTAAGTCTTTTTTTTTTTTTTTTTTTTTTTTTTTTTTTTTTTTTTTTTTTTACCAATTCTTCTATTTTAAAATTTCTTTTGACTTTGTTTCATTGTTTCTTGGAATTTCATGGAGACATTAGCTTCTACTTGTCTAATTCTAATTTTTAAGGAATCATTTTCTTCAGTTAGCTTTTGTACTTTTTGCCTATTTATCCAGGACTGCTTTCTAAGGAGTTCTTTTCTTCTTGAGCCTATTTTTTACATTTAGTCTAATCTATTTTGAAAGGAGTTCTTTTCTTCAGTGAATTATTGTGCTTCTTTTACCTTGAGGCTGATGCTATTTTTTAAGGTGAATTTTTCTTTCTTTCTTTTTTTTCTTACAGCCTTTTATTTATCAGATATATGCATGGGTAATTTTACAACATTGACAATTGCCAAACCTTTTGTTCCAATCTTTCCCCTCCCTCAGATGGCAGGTTGGCCAATACATGTTAAATATGTTAAAGTATAAATTAAATACAATATATGTATACATGTCCAAACAGTTGTTTTGCTGTACAAAAAGAATCGGACTTTGAAATAGTGTATAATTAGCCTGTGAAGGAAATTAAAAATGCAGGTGGACAAAATTAGAGGGATGGGGAATTCTATGCAGTGGTTCCTAATCATCTCCTAGAGTTCTTTTGCTGGCTGTAGCTGGGTTTAGTTCATTTCTGCTCTATTGGAACTGATTTGGTTCATCTCATTGTTGAAGAGGGCCACGTCCATCAGAATTGATCATCATATAGTATTGTTGTTGAAGTATACAACGATCTGCTGGTCCTGCTCATTTCACTAGGCATCACTTCATATAAGTCTCTCCAGGCCTCTCTGAAATCATCCTGCTGGTCATTTCTTACAGAACAATAATATTTCATAACATTCATATACCACAATTTATTCAGCCATTCTCCTGCTGATGGGCATCCACTCAGTTTCCAGTTTCTGGCCACTACAAAGAGGGCCGCCACAAACATTCTTGCACATATAGGTTTCTTTCCCTTCTTTAAGATTTCTTTGGGATATAAGCCCAGGAGTAACACCACTGGATCAAAGGGTATGCACAGTTTGGTAACTTTTTGAGCATAGTTCCAAATTGCTCTCCAGAATGACTGGATGTATTCAAGGTGAAATTTTCTTCAGAATTTTTTGTATCTCTTTTTCCAAGCTATTAATTCTCTTTTTATGACTTTCTTGCACTGCTCATTTCTTTTTTTCAAATTTTCTTTTGATGCTCATCTTTTTTCTTTAATTCTTCTAGGAATTCTTACTTGCTTCAATTAACATTTTTTTCATTCAGATTCAATGACCATTGTTTCATTAAGTCTTTGCTTATATCTCTTTTGATATAGTTGTTTTTCAAGCTTATGTCTCGGTCTCCCCTACCACTGCACTAGTTTCTTGTGGTCAATTTTGTTCTTGTTTGCTCATTTCCCAGTCATTTTCTTCATTTTAAATTTTATGTTAATGTTGGGCTCTGCTCATGTTAGGGTGGTGAGGCACTTTACCAGGCTTCTGACATTTTGTACTTCTGTTTTCTGTTAGTTCTGAGATTCTGCAAGTCTTCAGTCTCGGGAGAAGTGTGGTCACTGCTGTCCTGTTCCATACTTTGGTTTTATCCAGGAAAAGCCCTGTTCCCCTGTAGAAAGTACTCATGTTCCTTTTGGCCTTTGACTTGTAATCAGTTCTTACTCTCCCCTGCAGCCTTTGAAAAAGTCCTAACTCTTTTCCTGGTTCTAGAACTGTGATCATAGCCGTGCTCCCAGTGCCTGATCACAAGTGCTCCTCTTGGCTCTGGAACTGTGATTCCGCTCTGCTTCTGGGCAACAGTTGACAATCAGTGCCATCTACATCCAGTGCCAGCAAAGAGTCCCCTGTAATCTCTCTTACCAGTTGTCTGATCCCCTTGCCCTCTCTAGGCTGAGAGCTTCCAAAGCTGCTGCTGCTACTGCCATGACCACCCCCAAGGCCTTCCCCTGGGGCTTCTGCTGCTTCTGGGCCTGTGCCTACCCCAAGAACCTCTTAGATTGGCTTTGACTAGAAAAGTCTTCTGACCTTTTGTTGGTTCTACCTCTCCAATTAAAGGATTGACTTTAAAGTTGTTAGAAGAGGAAGGGGGGGATTCAGATAGGTTCTGGTCTATGCTCTGTCATCTTGGTTCTGCCCCAACCCCTTCCTTTATTTAGAAACAGAAGTAAATAAGTGTGTCTTTCTCTCTCCCTTCCAACTCTCTCTCTCTGTCTCTGTCTTTTAGCAGAGATTGAGCAAAAGAAAAGAGAAAAAAGAGAAAAAAAGGTAGAGAAAATGCTCACCATTTGAAAGAGAAGATTGATTCCTTCTCCCTTCCCTTCATCTCATCTTGCACTGGGAAGATGACCTTGAGATACCAAACAACTGTATAAAGACTGCTGGAGAAGGAGTGGCTCTTTTCCACAACCAGGAGTATGTCAAGAATACATAAAAGGAGTTAAAGATAGGACTTGTGGGGAAGGACTCTCCCTAGAGCAGCCTCATTAGTTGGGTCTATAAGTGGTTCTGGTGATTTATAGAAACCTTTGAGACTAATAACCACTCATCCTAGGTTTATAATCTTGTCTTCCCTTTAATACAACTTTCCTCTATTATATAATGAAATGTGTGCTGACTAGTGGTAAGTCAGTCTCTTGATATTGAAGTATTATCACATTTATGTTTTTCCCAGGTTCGTCAGATAAAGACAAAAGACCAACAGAAAATGAGCATTTCCTAGAGCATACCTGGTTCCAGTGTATTCTAAGAGAATCCCTGCCACTTGGAAGTAGAAGTCACCAACTATGCTGAAAGTCATTTCAAACCAGTTCCCGAGAGCCAATTAAAAAATTTCAGCACAGCAATAAAACTTGTTGAATAAGCAAATACTAGAAATCGTCATTGGATTTATTGTTTTGTTGACTAGATTTAAGAAAGTCATGGGGAAAATGTCAATAATACAGATTAAAAATGTGCTGTGGGCACATTTTTCTTTTCTAGAGATCAGTGTGTTAAAAAAATAAAACACCAAAATGTCACTCCTACCTCCACCCCAATACCACTCTTCAGCTCCACAAATAATATTCTAAACCGGGATCATGCTCCTCTCAACCAAGGCAAGTTCATTAACATCTAACAATTTTTTTTTTCAAATGATAGGCTCCAAATTTAATGGAGGTTTCATTAGATGGGCTTCCTCCTTCTTCCTTCATATATTGCTTCAAAATTACAGGATAATGAAATTTGATTTAGAAAGGATATTTGTTGGAGATCCATTTCAACCTCTTCATTTAAGAAAGGAGGAAACTGAATCTAGAAATATTAAATTACAGCATATGGAGTATAAGAAGCAGAGTCAAGATTTGAACCCATGCTAGCAAATTAAGTAGCTCTTGACCTAAACACATAACTTTAGGTAATTTCTCAACAGGTACTCAACTTTTTGCTACACTAGGAAAAGTTTTCCTATAGAAAGTACATTAATTTATATGTGCCTGTAGACAATGATGAACTCACAACTAGAGGTGATGATTTGGCTCTAAAATTATTAAGTCATGGCTATTAAATTTTTAAAGACAATCCTTAGTATAATGGAAAAGTGAAAAGTGCACTAGAGAGTTAAAGCAACTCAGGGGTTCTGCCCAATATCCATCAGGTGACCTAAAACTGGAAAGGATCTTAAGATTATCTAGTCTAAGCTCCTTATTTTATAGGAAAAAAAAAACCCATGTCATATTTGATGCAATGGCATAAAATTAAAAATAATGATCCATATTGAAGGGTGGAGGGAAAATAATGGCACAATTATAAATAGTATTTAGGCAGTGTGGTGGTCCCAGAGGTAAAGTGCTGGATCTGGTGTCAGATTTAGCTTAAAACACTGACTAACTATGACCTTGTTACTTAGTTATTTAGTTTCTGTTTACTTTAGTTTCCTCAACTATAAAACAGGGATAACAATAGTACTTACTTCCTGATTTAGCCCAGTGCCTGGATTATAGGTACTATATAAATGCTGGTTATCATTATTGTTGTTACTGTTGTAATTGTTAGCTTAGAACTTCTTAAACTTCTAGATAATTTTTACTTATAGTTACAAATAATAGCCATAATTAATTTAATTGAGCCACTAAACTGTATGTATCCCTTGAGATGCTGGCTTTGTAGTAGCCACATACACTCAGGAAGTCAAAGAGAGGGAAAGGATCCATATATACAAAAATATTAATAAAATACTTAATTAAAATTAATTTGTTAATAATTATTATTAATGATAACAAATAATAATAATAATTAATTAATAAAAATAATGGAAGAAAAAAGGGAAAGTGAATGCCCATTCATTGGGGAACGACTGAAAAGAAAGTCTGTATATAATGGTAATAGAATATTGTTGTGTAGGAGTAGTGAATATGGAGAATCCAGGGAAATTTTGAATGACCATGATGACATAATGCAGAAAGAAGTGATAAGAACCAGGAGAACAAAGACAACCAGAAAAGTCTCTAAATTCTCATCAATGCATGGATCAGTTGTGATTTCACTAGACTAATGGGGAAATGTAGCTTTTCTCTTCTTGATAGAGAGGTTGCATGGCATACATTTTCAATACAGATTTGTTTATATATTGATTTTTTCCTCCAGGGGTACTTCACTGTTTAAGAGTGAGTTTTAAGGGACCTGGAGGATAATTGGAAAATGATAGTAACGTTTCAAAAACAATACTTCTTCCTCCCTCTCTCTGTTTTTCCCTCTCCCTCCTTCCCTCCCTCCTTTCCTTCCTTCCTTCCTTCCTTCCTTCCTTCCTTCCTTCCTTCCTTCCTTCCTTCCTTCCTTCCTTCCTTCCTTCCTTCCTTCCTTCCTTCCTTCCTTCCTTCCTTCCTTCCTTCCCTCCCTCTCTCCTTCCTTCCTTCCCTCCCTCCTCCTTTCCCTTTCTTCTCCCTTTCCTCTATCCCTGTCTCTCTCTTTTCCTTCCCCCCTCCTTCCCTTTACATTAGATCATATTGGAGGACAAATCTTCATTGAATATACCTTGCCCTCTTACAAAAGACACATCATACAAGTAATATGACTTTTCTGAGCCTCAGTTTCCTTTTCTGTAAAATGGGGCAGATCGCACTATTTTCACTGCCAATATCCCAGAGTTTCTATGACCTGCGAGCCTCTAAACCGCTGTAGAAACATGATGGTCTCCGGACCAGGATTCTCTCTCTCAGCTCCTCCCTGCCCCCCTCTCCCCCCTCCCCGTCCCGGCATGCTGGGTGGGTGACGTTTCCAAAGCGACCCATCCACATGAACCCTCAGGAGCCCGAGGCCTGTTAAAAGCTGACTCTTTATAGACCGCCGTGTATGGGAGGGTGCCGGTGGAGCTTTCGCCGCCACGCCGTTTGTCCCTGGCCGGGAGCGGCTCCCGGCCCTCCAAGCCTGCGGCTGGTCTCCTCCCAGTCCGGGGCCTGTAAGCAAACACTGCCAAGTGGGCCAGACAAATACGCCGGGCCGAGGGAGCGATGGCCTGAGAGGGCTGTTTTTCAAGGTGAGAAATCATCGTCTCAGAGGCAGGGATCGAACGAGAAGGACTCCCAGCCCCTGACGCACGGGATTTATCGTCCTACTCGCCAGCGCGAAGGATTGTCTGTTCGGAATGATCTCTTGGCAAAGGGAGCGCGGACCGCGTCCCGAGGCCTAGTCCAGAGGCTGGGTGGGGCTGCTGTCAATCTGGGAGATTCCTCTTGCAGGCAGAAGGCAGCCAGTCCTTCCAAAAGGGCCGTCTTCAAGATCGTCTGTGGAGGGAGGATGGCGGATGACTTAGAGCTCCGGGGTCTGACAGCCCCCCCATTTCACAGCACACAAAGCCGGGCAGTGCTCACGGTCCCCCGGTCACCGAGGGCCGGCCTGGGCCCGGCTTTTCCCAGTACCCACCCAACAGCCAGCAAGGGCCCGGAGGGCTGGAGCCAGGCGGCCGTTCGCCTGGAGCTCCAGGCCGGGGTGACTCATGTCCCAGCACTGGCCTCTTGCTCTTCTGGTCCTCCTGGATCACGGGCTCCTCTCATATTTCTGGCCCCGGGAGCCTGGGTTTGGAGAGCTTTGGTTGAAATTATTTTGTGCGCCGGGGAGAGGGAACGGGATCTCCCCTACCTCAGTTGACTGCCGAGGGGAACTGCCAGGTGGGAAGGGCTGGGGGAGGGGATGTTTTCCCACAACCCTGCAAGTGTGTCCAGCGGACACTGCTCAGGGTTAGACGTTTGGGCCTCGGGCTGAAAGGAATCCTCTCACGGCCCCTCTCCTCTCCCCCTCCCCCAATCGCTCGGACCCGGCGCAGCACCAGCGGATGGGTGACAGCCACTAGTCTGGAGGGCGATGAGCCGCGTGATTGAGTGGGATTCATGGATATTTCACCGATAGAAGGGCGGGGATCCCCCCCGCGGGGGTGGGACTAAGGACTGATTGGCAGCCGCTTGCGATTCTCCTCACCTGGAGAAGCGGGGAGGCCCGGCCCGAGCAAGCGCCTCGCTCCCAAGAGCCCCCGGGGGGAGCCGAGCCCAAGGGCCCGCTGCAGACCGAGCGCCTCCGCGGTAGCCGTGCGGGAAAGCCTGGAGGCCCGGCGGGCGCTCGGCCTCGGCCCGGAGGCTTTCCTGCCCACCTCTTCTGCCCCTGCCACGGCCTTCTTTCGCTGGCGAGGCCCGGACTCAACCTCCGGCCCTGGGGCAGGGGGAAAACCGAGCTCTTCCCGAGGCCCGGAGTTTCCGGGCCGCGCGTGTCCCCCACAACGCCTCGGCTCCCCTCGGGACGGGCAGAGAGAGCCCTGCTGGCACCCGCCACCCGGACGGCCCCTCGCGGGGGGTGGGGTGGGGGGCGGCCCCGTTATAAGAACGAATGAGGGAAGTCAGCCGGGCGCGAGGGTTTCAGCTGCAAAACAGGAGGACATAGAGGAGTTACCTCTCCGGTGACTCAGTCTCGCCATCTGTGAAATGGAGAGCCGGAATCTGATCATCCCCGAAGCCCAGAACTAAGAGCTGGAATCAAAGCCAGGACTTGCCGTGGAATGTCCCGCGGCGGGCCGTGGGCCTCCCTCGCAGGCTCAGCTCGATGACTGAAATCACCCTGGGATTCTGGAGGAGGACTGCCCTGGGAGCCAGGGAGTCCGCCTCCTTTTGGTGGTTCTGTTCCCTCTCCCAGAGACTCCAGGCCGGGGACTATCTGACCCGCCGGAAAATGCGAGAACAAAGGACAGTGGTTTCAATAGTCCGGTCAAAATGCGGGAAGACTTCGCTCTAGTCTCTCCCCCAGCGCTTGCGGCCGGTCCGCGCGGACACAGATCAGGACAAAGAAGCTCGGCCCAGACGCATAAGGAACTCGAAGGCCACGCGGAAGAAGCGGGTTCTTAAATCCGGGAATTCCTCCACCGCGATGCTGCGTGCGGTACATGAAGGACTTCTCTGTCCCCAGAACTCCCCGCGCTCCCTGGCAGGACTTCCTCCGCAAGCCGCTGCTTCCATCCACACACTCCCTTTGGCTCCAGCATGAACTCTCTCAAAACGTCTCCCACTGTCGTCCTAACTCTGGGCCTCCCCGGAAATCGCTTTTTTCTCTGGGCCTCAATTCTAAAGTGAGAAGGACGGACTTCTCTCCTCACAGAGCTCTGGAAAAGTTGGATTGCTTCAGGAAATGGTGGGCTCTCCCTCTTGGATGTCTCTGGGGAAAGGCCGGGCAGGCCCAGATCAGGTATGTGTAAGAAAGAGCGTTCGTGTCAATGCAGGGATTGAATTCTCTGCTTCGGAGGGCCCTTTCAGTCCCGCTCTGGGTTTCTGTTACTATTTGATCTCGTGATTTCACCCTCCAGCTCCTCCCCAACCAATTTAGGGGCGTCAGATCTATCAGCGGCGGCCACCTGCACACTTCGGCCTGCAGGGGTGGACCCCGAGCATCTAAGAAAGACTGAAGGACAAAAAGCACCCACGGTTCCCTCTGAAGACAGATGCCTTGTCTCTTCTTTGCAGGGAGCAAATAGGTGGTGTTTTGTCCTGCTTCCCTTTTGTAACTCAGCAAGTGAGGCTGCCTGTGCATGGGATGGTTTGGGATTGTGGTTCTCTCTTTCTGGCCCTCCTTCTCTCCTTTGTTCTGTCTCCGTCTTCAGTCTGTCTCACCGTCTGTTTCTCTGTCTGTCTGTCCATCTCTGTTGCTCCGACTCTCTCCAACTCTCCGTCTTTCTGTCTCTCTGATTCTTTGTCTGCCTGTCTTTTTGTCTGTCTGTCTTTCTGTCCATCTCTGTTGCTCCGACTCTCTCCGTCTTTCTGTCTCTCTGTTTCTCTGATTCTGTCTTTGTCTGCCTGTCTGTCTGTCTGTCTTTCTGTCCATCTCTGTTGCTCCAACTCTCTCTGTTTTTCTGTCTCTCCGTTTCTCTGACTTCTCTCTGTCTTTCTGTCTGTCTCTCTCCCTCTCTGTCTGTGTCTCTCTCTCAGACCTCAGAAGCACTCATAGATGGTCTCCCTCCTGTGTCATTCTCTGGGCCTTTCAGGTCCACCTTTTGGCCTGGCCATCCAGTGCCAGAGACAAATCCACGCCCATTGTTTATTTGTCATAGGATCCCTCATATGTTGCTCTGAGCTTTCTCTCATGTAAAAGTTCTTAGGATGGCACATGTAGGGGAGGGCAAAGCTCTACAGCTGAGGGAGACCTGCTCGGTCAATGCTTACAATGAATCATTTCCATTCCCCAACACAAACTTCGTCCACATCCCCAATGATAATTTGTTTCTGGATTCTAAATGATGCATTTGATCTATCAGCTCAAAATTCTGAAAAATAAAATAATTCAATAAGTGTTAAAAAGAAAAAGGAGGACGTTATCCAGAGCATGATCGACTGGATTGCTGAGGATTGTCTTTGCCCTTTTGTATCCCTGGTGCTGGCACATGGAACATATCTGACAAATGTTTATTCACTAATGCTTGAGATGTAATCAGGGCAATTATCTCATCAGTTTGAGCCTTAAGATGAAGAGCCTGTAGGATCTTGGGAGCCTTGGGAGCCAGCAGGCATCTTCCTCCAGAAGGAGTGAGCATGTCTGTTGGTATCTTGTTGAGAAGGAAGGGAGATGATATTTCTTTTGAGCTTCAGGAATTGAGGTTGTCCCAAAACAACTGAGGTGGGAGCAAGGAAGGGTTCTTAGTGGATGAGCTTCCCTTCTGCACTAGACACTGAGGTGAGACTGCTGGTCTCATTACCTTTTTCACCCTTTTCCTGCTCAAAGAAGAGCTCTGTGAACATCCTGATGGGCCTGTGTAGGGCAGGGGACATTGTGCATGGCCATAGTCAGCTGTCTCCCGTAGCTGAGGATTCCCCCTCCCATGGGACCATTACAGCTTCACCTTCCTCATCAGCTCAATCTGAAAATGGTAACCTCCAAGGCCCTGCCAGATATTCTGAGGAAATGTATTTACCCACGTGGCCTGAGGGGAGAAATGGTGGGTAACAGTTCTGAACCCCAACTTTCTATGGAGAGCAGTGAGAATCTCAAGAAGGGAAAAGACAAATGTTTTAGGCAGCATGATATCTCTCCAAAGAAGTAAGATTTGTCCTTTGGAAGAAAGTAGGGCATTTCTTCAGGAGCTGAATCCCCTAAAAGATAAAAGTATGGAGGATTTCAAAAGCCATTTCTGACTGCAAATGGATGATGGTGTGATCTAGCCCTTACTTCATGGATAACTCATTGCAGGAGTTTTTTAAGCTCAGGGGTGATTAAAGATTTTGTTATTGTTGTTGATAAGGGGGACAGTTGATTGGAGAAGGAAATACTCAGTAGTGTTCAATTCATCATCATCAATCAATACTTCTCAAATTCTTTTATAGAAATAGTTTTTTTTTCTCTGTGTGTGGAGGTATCCTGGAGACAGTATTTCCTATCTTTGTCTTTGGAAGTGGTCATTAGTTTGTCCCTCTCCCCCCACCCCGTAAATATCAGTCTTCCAAGAAATTCCCTACTGGGAAAAAAATTCCCAGTAGAGCTTTTCCTCTCCCCCCCACTCTGAATTCTTAGTTATCTGCTCCAGATTGTCTAATTTCCTGGTTGAGAAGGAAACAGAAGAATCAAATATATTCCCACCTCACCATGTGGGGAGGGCAGAGCCTCTGACCTCACCTTCTGGGGGAGCAGAGAGGCGAGCCCCAGTCCAAGGTAACATTTCATTTGGTGCTTCTTAAAGGACCCCAGATTCCTTCCAAGGCAGCAACATAACCTTTTCTGGACAGATTGTCATTCAGTGGCTTTCATGCAGCTTAAGAGGGGTACTGTAAAAACTCATATAAGCTCCAAGGCCAGTAGTCTTTTAAACTAGTGAATTGAAGACCTAGATCAAGTGGAGAAAATATATGTGTTTGAATATCAGTTTAGCTAAACAGGAAGTCTCCTTAAGCCTGAGAAACTTCCAATGCGCACAGTATAAACCAATAAAAAAATCTGAAATTTATACCTTATTTTTCCTCCTCCTGCCAACATTTTGAATCCTGGTGGAATCTATTTCTTTTCTTCAGCTGATTGCACTGTCCTATTACTGTTGACTTTAAAATATTCTTGCAGCTTAAACAAACCACTAATGTAATATGCAGCACCTGCAAATATTGTGAAATATTAGCGGTGGCGGTAATGAAAATTGACTGCAAGCGTAATAACAACAGGTGAAATTATTCATAGGCTGCTCTCACGGCAAACTTAAGATGTAAACTCAATGATCATAAATGAAATAAGTCCACTGCAAATATGAAAATATCCTCAACTGCTAAAGTAATAAAAGCAAATATAATAAATCTTTTCTGCAAATGTAATAAGGCCCCTAACTGCAAATGTAATAAAACCTATCAACATCTGCAATGGATGTGGAACATATTATATAGCTTTACAAAGAATTCTACCCCCTGCTGGTTCTGGACTCCACAATGCCATGCTTTGTCTCTCTGCAGCGAGGCCGGTGCGTGCTGACTTTTGGTTTCCTCAATGTGTATTAAGGATGACAGTGTGTTAATACAAACAGGTTTGAGGTGAAAGTGAAATTCTGAATCCAGATGTGTGCTTTGGTCATTCTATTAAGGCGTGAGCAAAGAGGAGGTGACTCTCTCAGTTCCAACTGAAATACTAGAAAGGTAAACATCAAGGCAGAAGGACCGTTGGGCTGGTGAATGAATAACCTGTTTAGGACCTGCTTAGGGTGTTTAGAACAGGGTAGTCAATCACTCAGTCACAGGAGGGAAGGTGAGAAGGGAGCCATGAGTTCTTAGGAGTGTTTTGTCTGGGGAGCTCCTGGTGTTTGGGGGCAGTTCCTCTGAAGTTCCAATGAAGAAATAGATTAAAACATAATTGGGAAATATCTCACAAAATCAATTAAAATTCAATACAACATAGATTATAATGATATGTGGTTTTCAAAATCAATATGTGGTCCATGGGGATCTCTTTCTGTTTCAGTTTGACACCAGTGATAGAGTGATTCTAAAACTGTCTCTTGCATCTGGTCATATCCTTCTTGATAATGTCCCTAACCATTCAAACGTATTCAATAACTTCCCTGTTGTCTATTGAATAAAGTCGAACCTCCTTTCTCAATATTCAAATCTCCCCAGCCTCTGAGTGTAACTTATTTCTCCAGTCTTATCTCATACTAACCCCTCACCTAGACAATGGACTGGCCATTCCCTGGACATCTCCTTTGAATGTTCCTCCTGGGGGAGCCCAGGTCTCTCCTCCTTTCCTTTGAGCCCAGCTCTATAAGATGTTCTAGGCAGAAACAATCTTTCTACCTTATAGAATGTATTGGAAACTCTCCTTTGCATTCGCCTGATACTGCAGAACTATTGTCTTAACTTACATGGTACATAATAAACTCCTTCAAAGAGGGATCTTTGTTTTATTCCACCTTTACAGTCCCCCATGGCTAAATCAGAATCTTAAAAATGTTTTTGAATTAGGAATTCCTTTTAGATTGCATAACATTTATTCAGTGCTTTAAGTTTTGCAGAATGCTTTACAAATATTATCTCATTTGGTCTTCGCAACAACTGTGCTATTATTAGAAGAGGTGCTAAATATTATCACCATTTTAGAGGTGAGGAAACTGAGAGAAGTTAAGTTAGTATGTATTTGAGGCAGGATTAAAAATTAGCTCTTCTTGGAGTTAGCTAGATGGCAGCAGTGGAAAGAGCACTGAGTTCAAATATGACCTCAGGCCATTAACACTTACTAGTTGCATGACTCCAATTACCTTACCAAAAAATAAAAAATTAGGTCTTCTTTTCTTCAATTTTATCCACTGAGATACTTAGCTGCACTAAATTATTTTTATGAGGAAGAGTCTCATTACAAAGTAATGAGTTGTAGACTTCTTGAGTGCCCAGAATTTGTCCTTAGAATGTTAACTTCTGAAGGGAAGAGATTATTTGCATTTTGGCTCTGTAAATTCCAGGCCCCAGCACGATGCTTGGAAATAATAAGAAGGGCTTAAAAACGAAAGAGAAGCACTTTGCTTTGGTTTTAGAGATTATAGGGAGCCATGAAAATTTCCTGAGTAGTCCTAGGGTTTAGTCTTGTATTTTTGGAAAGTCACTTTGCTAGGTATATGGAGGATGGATTGGTGAAGGGAGAACCTAGAAGCAAGGCAGCTCATTCTGGGGTCATTGTAGACTGCTAGGTGAAATGGAATGAGAAACTGGACATGAGATCCATGTTGGGTTCCACATATTCAACCAATTTTCACAATAATAATATTTTAGAGAAAAGTAAGAAAAAAATCAATACTTTGGTTGAGTCAATGCATTGACCAACCACAATTCCATAGGACTGTGGAGAAAATATAATACTCACCTCCTGAGAGAGGAGTGACAAACCTAAGGTGCTGAATATGTAATACATTTTCAGACATGACCAGTGCTTTGCTTGACATAAGGTCTTCCCCCCCTCCTTCCCTTTCTTTTGGGGACAGGGGAGTTGGTGCTAGGACATAAAGGCTAGTGATAGGATTACTGAAATGAAAAAAAAAATTAGGAAAAGACAGTCAGCGAAGCATTTAAAAACATTCAGAAGAAAACAGGAGTAAGGTCAGTAGGAAATGTAGACAAGTAGGACAGCTTTGAAAATAACATGTTGAAATGATTAGAGACTCTAAAAGAAAAGTGAGCTATATGGAATACAGATTTGGAGCTTCATGTTCAATCCCCTTCTGCTCTAATTTGTATATGGAAATCCTCCTCTTATTTGGAATTTGTGAAATTCAGAACAAAAAGAAGTGAATGAAAAGAAGATGTGGAGGTGATGGGCAGAAGAGGTTTTTCTTGGAAGTTGGTTAATTGATTCCTTCATGCAGTCTAACAGGCATTTCCCGGCTAGCCACCAAAACTCAGATTTGGCTGTACCTTCCCTAATATTATAAGTAGAAAGCTCAATGGATTGGAGTCGGTCAAATTTCCAAGTTCTCTCTTGCCATTAACTGGTTCTGGGCCTTTGGAGGTTACCAGAGGTCTCTGAAGGGCCAGGCTAATGGCTTTTCTGCATCCCCAGTTATCTTGATCTCCCCGCAGCCTTTGCCACTGTGTTCTTTCTAGACTTTTGTGACACAACTTGCTGCAGCTCTCTTTTCTGTCTAATTCAGTCTTCTCAAACACCTTTGCTGACTTCCTGTAAGTTGTTCCTGTTAACCATGGGAGTCCCTCAGGGCTCTATCCTGAAAACTCCCATTTTCTTCCTCTTTATTTTGTGTAGTGACCTCCTCCAATGAATTCAATTATGTAATTATGTTTAAGCTGATTATTGTTAGATCTACAGACCTCTCCTGCCCTCTCTCTCTCATCTTTAATGCTTATATTATATCTTGAGCTGGATGCCCCATAGATATCAAAAATCTGGAAAGAAAATACTGTTCCTGACCATTATCAGTAAGAAGGTTTTTGGCTCCTCCCCGATAGTGGTTGTGGGTTTTATTTTGGGGGAGTGTCAGGTGCTTTTATCTGGCTTGTCTCTGGTTTTTGCCTCCCTGGGTCCTGCTCCAGCTCGGTGCTGCTTTGGGACATCGTCCTGCCTCCCCGGCTTCTCAGGCAGCTGATCTGGTCACCATCGTCCACTTTGGTGACTTCTAGTTCCTGGCCAGTTTGGTCAGACAGAGTTGAAAAGGGGGCTGAGGGAAAAGTCTGGCCCTGGTGGCTGCCGTTCCACCTCCAGCTTGGGGATTGTTTTCATATGTGTGCAGAACTGCAGCCTGGGAGTGATTCTCCTGTGCGCAGAACTCGGCGCTGGGAATTATTTTCACATGTGTGAAAACCCCCTTTATGGTCCTGGCTTCATGGCCCATCCCACCTGGCCCCAGGTCTTGCAGGGTTTCTGCTAGTCCCTTTGGGGATTTCTAATAAACAGAAAATGGCCCAGCCCCCCCAGCCACCACCATCCAGCCAGAACAGTAGTTGTGACAGGGAAGATGAGGTGGATGTCCCCAGACTGTGAGAATACACCCCTCACAGGTGGGAGGGCCCAGGCCTTAGCTGAGCTGGAGGCCCTGGCCTGGAGGCTGTGAGAGTGTAGATAGCTGCGAGGTCATTTGATCACCTATGGCACAGTCTGAGTGACAGGAGGACCCTTGGTCATGCAGTGAAAGGCCCGAGGGAGCTGGTCTTGACCTCAATGGTCCCGTTTTGGATGTAGCAGGATAGAGTGAGCCTCGGTCTTACAGGTCCATCATGTATTGGGATGTTCTTCTTGCTCCCAAATCATTTTCTTTTTTGGGTGCTGACTCTCATGAGGTAGAGGCCAGAATTTCTGGAGAGAAGTTTCACAGGGTCAGGGGCCATCATGTACATGTCACCCTCTCAGTGAGGGCTCTGATTGCCACAGAAATTCAGTGTCTCCAGACCTCATTACCCAGAATTGTTCGGAGCTGTTCCTGCCCTCCTGGAACCATCAGGAAAAAAATGCAGGTTTCTGGACACTGCCCAGAGAGCACAACGCTGCTGCCACCAACCAGCATCCCAGAGCTCAGAAAGGAGGCTCGTGGGCGAATCCTCCTGTCTCTGGGGTGCACTTTCCCATACACAAAAGGCCTTGCTTCTCTGACAGCTCTGGGCAAGGCAGAGGCACTGGCTCCCTTGAGTCTGCCAGGAGTGTTGGCAACAAGGTTCTTATACCTAAAACAGACTGACATGGCTGCAGCCAGGGAGGCCATGGAAAGAGGGAGGAGAAAGGGAAGACAAGGGGAGAAGGAAAGAAGAGGGAGAAAAAAGGGGAGATAGAAGGAGAGAACAGAAGAAAGGAAAGGAATAGAGAGAGGGAAAGAAGAGTAGATGGAGGAGAAATGAAAGAGAGTGAAGACAGAAAGGGAAAGAGAAAGAAGGAGAGAGAGGTGGGGAAGAATAAAAGGGAAAGGAAAAAAGAGAGGAGAGAGAGACAGACAGACAGATAGACACAATGTAAGGACTGAAGTCTCTGGTCATCAAAAGGGCAAATTGGCTGCTCCCAATAGCTTTGCAGCAGCATTTGATGATCTATTTTACCCAAACGAGCTTACCAGAAATAAGTGGAGGAAGGATTCCCACCTTTTGATGAGGAGAACCAGCTTTTTGCTTCCTCAAACTTTTGGAGAACTCCTGGACAGGAGCTCTTTTTCTTTGCATCATGGACACCTTCAGCCATCTCCCAGGATCCTTTCTCAGAATGCTTTTGAATACATAATATGTATACAGACAACTTTCAAACTATTAAAAAATAAAGTTCCCAGACCCCAGCTAAAGAACCTCTGCCTTGGGAGAAGGCAGGAGTGAGAGAGGTTCCGGTGGTGAAATCTTTGAGCAGGGCAGGTGAGAGGGTCCCTGTTGATTGTTACCTCCTTATTTTGATGGGTCTGGGGATCAGCCGGTGATTTATCAAGGCAGAGATGAGAGACTGAACAGAACAACGTGTGGCAGTGGTAAACAATCTGGATATCTGTCCGGTAAGGTTACCATATCTACTTTAAATTAAGGTCTTGATCTTTTGGTGTGATCTACTGGACAACTCCTCAAGGAAGGAGATTTATTATGGCTTTTCTAAGTTACACAGTTAATTCTCCATATTTTCATAAAGTACAGTTCTAAATACAACTGGACTCTTTTGGAATTAATTAATGAGTGTGTATTAATTATGAATGAATAAATGACATAATTTAGAAACTTTTTGGATATAAAAAGCCAAAGACAGACAAAAATCTAAGCTGCTTCCAGTTTTGTGAGGACATGCTGATATTTTCCCATTGCGTAACCGAGAAAGAGCTTTCCCTTTAAAAAAAATCTTTTAAGATTAATCATAACCATTCTTCATATCCCATTCCAACTCTGAGTCTTCATCTGATCCAGAAAGCTTTCTCTGCCCACTCCAGCTGACCACGGTCTCATCCTCCTTCATTTGGTGTGAGCACCAATTCAATAACAATCAATCCTGAGGTGCCTTGCGGTGAAATAAACTAGTGGTGAATGTTTATATATTTAAGTATATACTGTGGATGTGTATGCATTCATGTACATTAACATAAGTGAGGAAATCATAAGAACGCACACATTGCCATTAAGTTCAAGTTCCCAGAGCTGGGCAGAGCACTGAAACAACCAGCCGATATAATTCCTAAGCATTGATGGTCATTGTTGAAAAAATTTGAATTGGAAATATACTGCATGCCTGGAGATAGACAAAAGTGTTTGTTAAAAAATGGAATAGGGTGGATTCTTCAAATGTTAGCCAGCAAACTTGTTATTTATTCCCAGGCTGAATTCCAGAATGTATTATCAAAGATCATGGACATTGAGAAAGGGAAACAGACATCCTAGAGAACTAGCTTGGACTGATTGAGAAAAGTTATTTGGTCCTTGTATACATGAATACCTGGGATGTAAAAAGAGATGCCATGTTTATCAAAATGCCGATTAATCCAAGGCTGGGTCAGCTAGAATTGGAATCCATGAGCGAGAACAATTGAATTTATTAACACATAATGTGTTGTCACGATAAATGTCTTACATTTGGCTTTATCAAATTCATTATATATGTACAGAATAAGGAAATTGTGGAAACTCATGGGTGAAAAGAGCAAAGAATTTTAGTGAACCCTAAGACTAATCAGAACCAAGAATACAGTAACATAGTCAAAACAGCTAATATGAATTTTGTCTTCATTAAGAGAAGCATCATATCCACCACAAGGGTTCTGGACCCTAATTGATCAGGTCACCTGTCTTCAGTTCTAAGCCTTCAACCCCCCCAATCTAGGATTCAGAAAGGATTATGAACAGAATGATAAGAGAAATGGAAACCATGATGATTAAAGAAGAGCTTTAGGGGCCATTCTTCTGTTTATATTTCTCTAGTCAGACCACAATATTTCACATCTCTGGCCACGTTCCTCCACAAAGGGCTTTGTCGCCATCTAAAACATGGAATGATGGAATGACGGCTGTTTGTGAACATGTCTCTAGACATCTCTTCTTCTACATGTAAGCATTTAAGTATACAAGGCACAGTTGTTGCTGGTGGACACGATCATCAAGAGGCAAAATCTGGAATCACTGGGTCATGTTAATGGGGTGGAACCTGAAGCATAGACTCCTTTGCAATCTCTGTATGAATCAACAGAAATCAATGGGTCACGCTTCCCTTTCTGTGGAGCTTTTTGGCCCTGCTGTACATGCATTACTTCTAAGCACCTAAATTAGGAAGTACGGACATGGAAGATTACAAGGCAAGCATATACATCACCAAGCATGACTGTGCTTCCCACTAGGACAATTACAGGGTAAATGGATCTAACTCTCATGTTCTTGCGTACATTTATCTTGATTTCTGTATGGTGAGTTGCATTGCTTAATGTAATCTCTGTTCAAATATCACATATCACTGGCTTTAAATGAAGGGAAATGGAGGTCATCGTTTTTATGGCACTTGTTTCACAAAGGAAGTACATGTAGAGCTTTGGATTCCCCATTTCTAGAGGCTAAGGAGCACTTGTCCTATAAGAAGAGAGACCAACTGGTCTGTGATTCCTCTGAGTCCCTCCATCCATGCTTGGCTCCTGCAAGGGGAGACCAGATGATTCAACTTGTCTCATTTGGTAAACTGATAAAAATTTAAAAGAAAGAATGAGGAGAGTAGTTAATAAAGGATTTATTTCTAACTTGATGGGAAGGGGATAGAGGTACATCCAGAGGGAATCTTTGGGGAAGTGATTTGGGAAGATTTTACCTGAAAGAGGAAGCACACTCTAGACCGAAGCAAGGTTTTTATGATGCTGAAGAATTGTTTAGTTGGAATAGAAGGAAAGGAGAGAGAGGGAGCCGTTTCAAGAAATATGGGCACCAGAAGGGAAAGGATATCTTCAATGGCACCTTCATAATGTCTCTCTTTATTCAATCACCAACCTTTTAGAGTCTCATCCCCTCATGCGTGGGTTATTGACAGAATCTTCTAGCTGGTCTCACTATTCCAAGTCATCCTTCAGTCTATTGTCAAAGTGATTTTCTTAAAGCATAGGGCTTTTCCCTCCTCAATGTAAAATGGCAAAGGATTTCTGAAATCCTTTAAAAAATATATTTATGCTTATAAATCCTTTTTACATATTTATTTATATATATAATATATTATACATTTTATATATTTATTATATATTTAATTATATAGTTTGTATATTCACATATTAATATATAATTAAATATATTTTATATATTCATGTATATATTACATATTTATATAATTTAAATATATATTTATATGCTAAATATATATTTAATAATATAATTTATATATTTAAATATATTATATACAATAATATATATTTTATATATTATATAATTAAAATATATTTTATGATTAAAATATGTTTACATATTTATATATAATATATAGAAAATATATATTTTAATATTTTATATATTTATAAATATAAAAATACATTTTATGATAAGCATATATTTATATGCATATATAAATGTATTTTAATATTATATATTTAAATATATTCATAGGTAATATAATAATATATTATAAATATATTTATATAATGTGTAAATTATAAATTTATATAATATTTCCATATTATATGATAATATAACCCCTTCCTTTCCAATCTTCTTATACTTACTCCTTTTTATGCATACTGTGATCCATACTTACTCCATTCTATTCAGTCTGGAATATAGCTACATTACTTGCTCTTCCTCACACAGGACATTTCTTTTTTTTTTTTTTTCCTGAGGCTGGGGCTAAGTGACTTGCCCAGGGTCACACAGCTAGGAAGTGTTAAGTGTCTGAGACCAGATTTGAACTCGGGTCCTCCTGAATTCAGGGCTGGTGCTCTACCCACTGCGCCACTTAGCTGCCCCCTCACACAGGACATTTCAATATGGTTGTACTTTACTCCCATCCCATCTTTATTCTATCCTTTAACTCTTAGGTTATCTACCCTTTATACTGCATATATCTTTTTTTGAAAAATATTTATTTTAAAATTCATTTAGTTTTCTCTGGTTACATGTCAAAACAATTTTTAACATTTGTTTTAAAAACTTTGATTTCCTAATTCTCTCCCTTCTCTTTTCCCCAATCCCTCACCGAGAAAGCAGTCAATTTGATACAGATTATACATGTGTAATCAATATCCTGCATGTATCTTGTATGTAATATCTTTTTACATATTGTTTTCTGCATTCAGCATAGTCGAGAGCAGTTCTCTGTTTTTGCCTTTCATTTCATCCCCAAACTTTAATAGGATATAATATATTGTACAGAAAACCATAACTGTCATCATTTTGATATTAAATGGAGACATTTTACTTAAAAGGTCATCCCCTTTGCACTGTCATATTGTTTTAGCTGTTTTTGTAGGACTTAGAACAAAGAAGAGTCATCGAGTTCACATCCCATCATTATTTTGGAGAGAGTGGTACAAGAAATTTCTCCATTGATCTTTAATCAAAACCTGGTTGTCTTTTGAGAATTACTTCTCTTGCACCTCTCACCACTTCTATTGCTCTGAAATGACAGAGCCAAAAAGAAGGCTGGGATACCTCCTCCTTGCACTGGTACATCCCCACCATTTTTCAGCTTCTCTCCTCTAATAAGACCTATTCAGTTCACTTGTATCACTTTCTCCATCCTTGTTGCTTTTATTGATTGACCCCTGTAATATTCTTAGGATCACTGATCTAAAGCTAGGAAGGACTTCAGGATCATTTGTTTCAATCCTCGCATTTTACAGATGAGGAAACAGATGTTCTGAGAGGTTGAGGGCTTGCTCAAAGCCACACAGATCATAAGCATTAAAGCTGAAATTGCAATCTGGACTCTAGTTCTTCAGTCAGATTTATCTCTCTCACACATCTCTCATCATCCAATCCAAGAGGGTGGGGATTAGGTTTTATCTAAACTCTGTGACTCCCCTGTATCTACTGTACTGTACACAGCATTAATACAATTTCCTATTATACTTATCAATCTGCATTTGTAAACCTAGGCCATGTGATAGTGACTTGCTCACAGTAGGTGCTAAATAAATGCTTTTCTCCCTTTTTATTTATTTGCCACTTCATTCATCTTTAGAACATGATGATTGTGAATCATGAATGCTGAGACATCATCTCTTTTGCAAGTTGAATGTACTCGGTTCAAATCCCAGAGCAGAAGGAAAAGGTCCTCTTTTCTAGGACTTATTCTCAGAATAAAACATTTCCATGGGGTTTGGGAGCCCCAGGGGCTGGTTATGGTTAAAAAGAACCAGCCACAACAAAGCCAAATGGGATGTGAGATGGGTCTCGGTTCTTGTCTGAGATCTTACTTTGACCTAAAATTACAGGAGAAAAATCACAGTGACAAGAGAAAATGTTCTTGCCTATGGAAACAGCAAGAGTGCTGGGCTCAGAGTCCAGAAGAGCAGAGATCTCATCCTGCCTGGCTCCCCTAAGGCTGGTCAAAGCCATAATCTTCTTTCACCGGATTTTATGAGTTTAAGACAACAACAGATAAAGTCCGTAAAAACCAAACAATTCACGTGTTTAAATGTTGCTTGTGGTCAGCAACAGCCATGTGGTTTTTTTTTTTTTAATCACTTCTTGCTTACCAGAGCTTGTGTATGAGTTTCTCTGTATGGTCTCTGCAAATTGTGTATATACACTGCTCTAATTCATATATAGAGTGAGCTTTGCCTGCCATGAGAACTCAGAAGTTCCAAAGCCCTGCCCATTAATGATAAGCAAAACCTCGTTTAGGGCTCTTTGGATCCCCCCAATATCAAGGGGTCCAAGGCAATTTAGTGGAAAATGCAATAGCTAGCCCCTCCATGATGTAATGTTGAGCCCAGATGAAGTGCACCATTTAGGAGGGGAAGTGGAATTCCATTTGAATTTAATAAAAGGTAAATCACAGACAGGGATGTGTTCCTTTTTGTAACAAAGAAAATGGTTTCTATCAGATGGGAGAATCAGGGCCAATCACTTCAGTGATTCATTGGCTTTATTAGCTCCATGGCCAATTGTGATGGGCTGAGATGTTTCATTTGAAGCAAAGTAATTACTGTGCCAGAGACTCTAGTCAAAGAAACCCAATCGAGTTCTTAAGATCCACTTGCTCAGCACAATTTGGGAGGTCTGCCTTTCTTTAAGCTGGATCGATACTTGGCAAATGTATAGATTTTTCCTTGCACGGGTGGAAGAGGAGGAGAGAACTTGAAATTCTGTTACTTTCCATCTTTTTTTGAAAAGAGTTTTACCCTGCTTGAAATAGACTCTGAACATGAAAATAGGTTTTTATTTAACAGCTAAATAAGGAATTGATCGTGTTCCTGGAAGATGCAGTCTTATGTTATTGAACTTTGTGGGTCAAAACACTCTTCTAGTGGAATTCATTTAACAGATAATTATTAAGCACCTTAAACACTATGGTAAAGACAGAGGATATGCAGTGTCTCTACGGGGCTAGGGCCTATATCCCAAAGAGATCATAAAAAAGAGAAAAGGACCTATGTGTGTAAAGAGCTGAAACTCTTGAGTTGATGCACTGAGGTCAGAACAATCGAACACTTAAGGCTAATTACCGATTGGACAATACTCTATAAGAATATGCTTGAAAAATGGCCCTTCCCACTAGCCTATGCTGGCCCAATCATTTGGTGTATACAGAGAATTATAAGAGGGACTAGGGGGTGAAGTGAGACTAGCCAGGATGACTTCTGGGCAGGAGAGGAAGAGGTGAGGTCGTGGAGATCCTGGGCGTCCATCCCCTTGACTTCTACTGCTAAAGACCAAGAATAAAGACTTTTGCTTATCCTGACTCCGGCTGATTCTAAGGTATTCAGGGTGATAACACAGTCATCACATATGTGTGCAAAAATATTTGTAGCAGCTCTTTTTGTAGTGGCAAGAAACTGGAAGCTGAGTGGCTGCCCATCAGCTGGAGAATGGCTGAATAAATTATGTATATGAATATTATAAAATATTATTGTTCTGTAAGAAATGACCAACAGGAGGATTTCAGAAAGGCCTGGAGACAATTACATGAACTGATGCTGAGGAAAGTGAACAGAACCAGGAGATCATGGTACACAGCAACAACAAAACTATATGATGGTCAACTATGATGGATCTTTTCAACAATGAGGCCAGTTCCAATGGACTGGTGGTGGAGAGAACCATCTGCACCCAGAGAGGGGGCTGTGGGCATGGAGTGCAGATCACAACACAGTCTTTTTGTGGTTTATTTGCATTTAGTTTTCTTTCTTATATTTTTCATTTTTGATCTAGTTTTTTCTTGTGCAGCATGATAATTGTGAAATGTGTTTAGAAGAATTATACATGTTTAACATAAAAAATAAAGATAGAGGAGAGGTAAGGATTCAAAGTCAGAGAAAATGTTCTTGCCTGTAGAAATAGCAAGAGTGCTGAGCTTGGAGGAAGAAGAGGTGAGTTCACATCCTTTGTCAGACATCTACTAGTTGTCTGTTCTTGGTCAGGTCACTTAACTTAGCTCTATTTTGGCCTTCCTTATCTTTACAATAAGGAGATTGAAATCTATAGCTGCAAGATCTTTTCCAAACCTAAGTCCAAGATCCTTTATTGAGATTTGAGAATAATTGAGAAATAAGAAACAAATCATAAAGCTAGGAGTAGAATGGGGCTATTGGGACTTTTCTTCAGGACACTTTCTTGGTGAGATAGATGGGAATGTGGAGGATACTTTATGGCCTTCCCTGCCAGTGCTTCATTATTTTAGTATATTATGAGTCACCATGAAGCTTTTATTCTTTTATTACCCCCCTCTCTCTCCTTCTGAAGTATTGACTAGTTTACACATTCATATACCTCCTCACCAAGGTTCCCCAGTGCATCCCATCCTTCTGTTCCATCAAAATGGTTCTTTCTTTCCCTTTCCTCCAAAAGCCAACCACCAGAACCGAACACTGTATACTATACTACCCCCAACCTTAGTAGCCTCTCAGCCTTTTTGAAAATGTCATTTTTAGGGACCTGTATGTGCCAAAATGTTTGTGGCAGCTCTTTTCGTAGTGGCTAGAAACTGGAAGATGAATGGATGTCCATCCATTGGAGAATGGTTGGGTAAATTAGTGGTATATGAAGGTTATGGAATATTATTGTTCTGTAAGAAATGACCAGCAGGAGGAATACAGAGAGACTTACATGAACTGATGCTGAGTGAAATGAATAGAACCAGAAGATCACTATACACTTCAACAACAATACTATATGAGGATGTATTCTGATGGAAGTGGAAATCCTCAACATAAAGAAGAGCCAACTCACTTCCAGTTGATCAATGATGGACAGAAATAACTACACCCAGAGAAGGAACACTGGGAAGTGAATGTAAATTGTTAGCACTACTGTCTATCTACCCAGGTTACTCAGACCTTCGGAATCTAATACTTAATGTGCAACAAGAAAATGGTATTTACACACATATATTGTATCTAGGTTATATTGTAACACATGTAAAATGTATGGGATTGCCTGTCATCTAGGGGAGGGAGTAAAGGGAGGGAGGGGATAATTTGGAAAAATGAATACAAGGGACAATGTTATAAAAATTACTCATGCATATATACTGTCAAAAAATTTATAAATAAAATTTTAAAAAAAGAAAATGTCCTTTTTTATCTCCTTTCCTAATATGACTGAACCACAAGAGTTCCTCCTGCAGGGTCTGTCTCTCTCCTAGCCATCAGGAAACAAGGAGCCACTGACAATGTTTGAGCAGAGAAGTGACATTACCAAATCTATACACAAGGAAAATGTTTATTTTTTAATGAAAAATTTATTAGTATTTTATCTTTTCAAATACATGCAAAAATAGTTTTCAACATTCACCTTTGCAAAATCTTGTGTTCCACTTTTTTCTCCCTCTCTTTCTCTCTCTCCCCTCTCTAAGGCAGCAAGCAAAACAATAAAGTTACACATACAATTCTTCTAAATATATTTCTTCTAAATATATCTTCTAAATAAATAAATCAGATCAAAAGGGGAAAAAAACATGAGAGAATAAAAGGAAAAACATGAGTGAAAAAAAACACATAAGCAAACAACAGCAGCAACAATAAAACAATGAAAATATTATACTTTGATTCACATTCAGTCTCTATAGTTCTCTCTCTGGATATGGATGGCACTTTCCATCACCAGTCTATTGAAATTGCTTTGAATCACCTCATTGTTGACAACCAAGTCCCTTGCAGTTAATCATCACATAATCTTGTTACTGTGTACCATGTTCTCTTGGTTCTGTTTACTTCATTTAGTATCAGTTCATGTAAATCTTTTCAGGCTTTTCTGAAATGAACCTGCTCTTCATTTATTCTAGAATGACAATAAAGGAAAATTATTTGGGCAATGCTTTGGCTTCAACTGTTCTCAATCCTTCCTCACTCTAAAGCATGATTTTTTTTCTGGAGTGTTTCATTCTCTTCCCCCTGGAGTGAGAATGAATGGGCATGGGATATTGAGAATGATTCTATTGACTAATTGTTGTTATTGATTGTACAAATTAAGTACTTTGCTGTTTTATTTATGATTACTGTATAGAGCATACAGTTGGGAAAGAAGGCACTGGATGGGGGTTAGATTTGCATACTTAGGTTTATGCCAGGTATGTCTGGTGGGAGATATCTCTGAACATGAGATGCCCAATTAGTACAGAATCTTTGTGGGAAAGGGGGTGCCATGTGGAGGTAAGATAACAAAGCATAATATTCAGGGGAAAATGATTTCAAACCCAGAAGGGAGAGGAGACAAAACACGAGTTAAAAAGCAATGGGAGCTGAAATCAAAGAATCATGAGAAAGGGGGAAAAGATCACTGGAGATGGGCCAAACCAACTGAAAGAAACTGAACATTCACTGCAGCCCTGGTGTGTCGGACATGCGGTCTTTTTAAAGGCAAGTCTACCATTCCTTCTTGGGATTTCTTTGATACACCCTTGATGATTCCCCTTCCCCACTCTTCCCCTCCCACTGTCAACATCCTTCCTCTAATCTGGGTCTTATTGCCCTTTGGTGCCATGGCTGGATATCTACATCTCAATTTCTCTCGCTGCTTTGGAATGATTGTGTGACATGGGAGACACTGGCACAGGACCGCCCAGCATGGCGTGCCCCCCTCAGAGAAGGGGCTGAGCTCTAGGAACAAGCAGCACTGGAGTAGCTCCAATGTGAGCTGCACAAAGTTAGAGAAGCCCCCCCACCATGTTCATAGGGACCACTTGTGTCCGACCCCTGGCAGAGCCCTCTGAGTTCACAGTGGTCTGATCAGCCACAGCTGGGCGCACTAACTTGACTTTACTTTAGTGAGGTCATTTTGGTCTTCCCAGGACAAAAGCCAACAACCACCTAACCTAAAATGAACTTCTCTCCTTGCTTAGCCATGGGTGAGAGAAGGACCACTAAGTGGGAAATGTGAGACAGAGGCTGGATACTGGTCTGTTATTCTGTCCCACCTCCAGTACAAAGGACAAACAACCTCTGTGTTAGGAGAAGCTACTGACTGAGCTTGAGAATGAGGCAACACATCTGCCTTCTCTCCTTTCCTCCCTTCCTACTCTCTTTCATCTCTTCTCCCCTTTTCCCTTCTCCCTTTCCTTCCTCCTTCCTCCTTCCCTTCTTTGCTCCCGTCCTCCTTCCCTTCTTCTTTGCTCCCGTACTCCTTCCCTTCCCTTTCTCCTTCCTTTCTCTCCTTTCCTTTCTCTCTTCTCCCCTCTCCCTTTCCCTAGTCCCCCTTTACTTCCTGCTTCCTCTCTTCTCTCCCTCTTCCTCCTTCTCTTTCTCCTTTCCTCCACTCTTCCTTTCTCTCTTCCCTTCCTTTCTTCCCTCCTTCTCTTCTTTCCCACTTTCCTTCCTCACTTCCTCTCTTCTCCTCTTTCCCTTCCTCCTTTCCCCCTTTATTTCCTCACTGTTTCTCTTTTCCCTCCTCTCTCCCTCTCTCCTTCCCTCCCTCCTTCTCACTCTTCCTCCCTTCCTTCTCCCATTACTCCATCCTTCTTACCTCTTCCTTCCTTGTTTCTCCCTCCCTTCCTTTCTCATTTCTTCCTTCTTTCCTCCATTCCTCCCTCTCTATTTGCAGTTTTGGCCAGAGGATTTTCCCCTCTCAGGCTAATTCTTAAAAAAAGGTCATTCTTTGCCTCATTTTTGCTTCCCTTGCTTAAATCACTGAATGGACCATTGCCTAAGTCAACCTGAGACCTCTTAAAACCTTAGCTTAAAAAGGCCAAGGGTCCCCCCTGCATTGAGTGCCAGCCACCACCAGCACCGCTGTCCCATCAGGCCATTGCTTCTCACACTCCTGGTCTGAGGCTGATTGAAGCCATCTTTAGTTTAGTCCGGTCTCCTCATCCCACCATCTAGAAATTACATTCCACCCATCAGGGCCCTGATGTTTCACTCCTTCCCTCAGGGCAAAATGCTCGAGAGATCCTCCAACTACAATTTTCCTTTGAAATAGAAATGAATCTTACTTTTTAGTCCTTTGTGCACAAAGTGACTTCATGGCTCCCTAGCTAGAGACAGTAGGTTTGAGTCTGGGCTCAAAATAGGAGAAAGGAAGGATTTCCACCCCTCTTTTGAAGCATATAGCTCTATCTCCACCCCCTTCCCTTTTAACAGAAGATCTTTGTCTCCAATTCCGTTAAGAAGACTGGGGCCATTTCCCATGAGTTCCCTCTTCTCCTTATCTACACTTCAAAACCTTTCTTTTCTTAGACCATTCTTGTTTTCTTTGCTTCAGTTTCCCTTCCTTGCCAATGCTGACCTCCTGATCAGTGCCTGTGATCCCATCTCCTCCTATCTTCTTTGAGAGCTTGTTTTATCACTTGTTTATTCTCTATCTTTCAAATTAAATCTTTATCTGATTTTCCTCATTCCTAAACTATACAGATCTTCCCTAGACATAAAAAGGCTTTCACAGAATCAAACCCATGATGTCATTTGGTATCTTTCCTCTTGTTCATCGGCAATCTGTTTGAAAGAGATGTCTGTATACCCTAGATCTCCTTCTGCACCCTCCGTTCAGTCTTCAGTCTCTTGGTATCTGATCAGTCTTGCTTTTGAGTTCAACTATCACCTCTATGAAGGTGCTTTCTAAATCTCCTTCTAATTTGTTCCCTGAGCTTAGCTCCCACATGCTAACTGCCTTTGGAATAGCTCTGTCTGGATGTTCTGATAGCATCAAAAAATATTCCAAATCTTCCCCTCCTCTTCTCCCCTCCTGTCCGCACACTGCCTAATTCAGTCTCTTATTGCTTAGGTTCAAAATCTGTAAGCAGTTTTAACCCTTGTTTCTTCCTTGTCTCCCAAATCTAAATGTTCTCTAACTCCCAGTGAATCTACCTCTAGTCTCTCGAACCAGTCTCTAACTCACCACTCACATAGCCACCGTCTTCATTCATTCACAATCCTATCACTTTTTTTTTGAACTATTGCGATAGCCTCCTGACTGAACCCCCTTTCCTTAAATTCCTGCCCTTTTCTGCTCCATTCAGTTGTCAAATAATTATGTTTGTACCAAAGTCTGGTCAGGTTACTAGTCTCATACTCAAAAATCTTCAATTGCTCCCATTTACCTTTAGGATAAGATAATTATTCCTTTAGATCACTTCCCAAGACTTTCTACAATCTGCTTCCACCCTACTTTTCTTCAAGCTTAATATATTCTAGCTAAAAATATTCTAGCTAAATATTCTTCATGCAATTCCAGTTAAAAACTGCCTTCATTTGCAAAAAAAAAATACTACCTGTGGCTGAAATGTAAACTCTTTTCAATTTTGCCTGCTTAATTTCTTTTCTTATTTTGTTTCAACTCAGGGAGCAGCTCTTCCATGGAGCTTTGATTGATTACTTTTCTTTCTTCATATATTCCGAGAGCACGCCATCATATGCTATTTAATATTATGTTTTTGTAACACTTGTGAAGAGACTTTCACATATCATGAGGAGCCTAGATTATGGATGAGGAGCCCATCTTTGGGAGATGTCTGACTACTACCCTGAAAATCCAGAAATGGTATTACCATCCAGCATATGGTCGTTAAATCCCCCTGTAAGCATTCAGTTCCCAGAGCACAAAGATGAAAAGTTTGATTTACTTGTCAAAGAATCATGGGAAGGACCCTCAGTAATGAGCAGCAGCAAGAAGCAGGGCAGCTCTCTCAGCCTAATGCACTGACTAGGAATCCCAGCAGGCCTTCCTTCTTGGATCCAATGACTATTTTAATCTCTCTTAATCTCTGTAAAGACATGATTGGTGACTGTTCTCAGAGTTGGCTCCTCTTGCAGCTGTTGAGCTGTCTTGCAGAGTAGAATTCTGTGTCAAGTTCCTAAAGTTCCCTGCAAGTCCAAGGCTAAACCTGGTTCCGTCTCTGGACTGCTGGGCATCTCTGAGTGCTTCAGACCTCTCTTGTCTGGACAGTTTTTCCAGTTTTAGACCACAAAGTTCAAGAAAACAGCCCCTGTATTCAGAGTGACAGCCTGCCCCACTCAGGGACCTCTCCATTCTCACTCTTTCAATGAATCCCCAAGATAAAGAACAGGTGGAAATGTGGGGCCTCCAAAACATGAGGTTTTTAGATGAGACATAGGTATTTTTGTCTCTTTTTACGTGAACTTTATTTGTCATTATTTTGTCTAGTTCTAAAAATATTCAGTGCCCTCTGTAGTTTGACAGGTAGGGCACTAAATCTATAAATCATTCCGGGAAGTTTTTGTGCTTGAGCAACTTTTTTTCTCTGATTGACTTTACTAATATTTTAAAGTAGAGGTACCAAATAAGTACCCCACAATCCTATGTACTATTGCCAGTTTAAAATGTAAGTGGGAAAAAATTAACAGAATAAATATCAACATGATAGGCCACAGATAATGTTGCTTTGTGATTTTCTAAATTAACTTTTGGCCTGCAGAGAGGCTTATGATGGGTCCAGCATCCCCCTCTACCTCTTCTCTATTTCAGATTTATATTATTGCCAAAGTACCGATGATTATTATGCAAGGCACTAGGTATAGAAATAAAGAAATTAAACCATCACTGCAGTGGTATTCTAACCAGGACCCGACTTCTGGTGTTGACCCACTTCCATGTACTAGAACTTGGTTGGCAGGAATACAAAATATCACTGGGACTGTACTGAAAAGGAGAAGTAACCCTGCCTAGGTAGGCCCTACCTGCCTGGACCTTTCGTTCTACCGACATAGCTTTGGAACAACCAGGGCTGCTGCCATATCTACACAAGTCCCAAATAAGGGACTTAACTCACTCAAGCAATACGTATTTATTAAGCAATCACTCCACATGTATGTGTAGGCTCTGTGTTAAGTGGTCCAGACCCATGTACAAGCTTAAGAAAAATCATGGTTGAGTCTAGTACGAAAGCTACGTTATGGGTTAAATAGACTTGGCCCGGGAATGTGACCACCATTTACAACCTTGTTTCTATGGGGAATATTTATTCCAAATTCCAAATAATCAACTCATAAAGAAACTTTATGGAATACAGTTGAATTCAACAAACATTTCTAATGGCACTCATGTGTGGAAGGTAGGGATTACCTGGAATTCAGTTTACAAAAATTCACCCTAATTACAACTTTTGAGGTCCATGTCTCTTTCTGAAGTCAGGTCCACCTGCACACTTATTTTTTAGAGTTTTCCAGATGTTCAACTGTTTTCTCAATTCTGGGGGTTTTGTGTGAGTGGCAGTGAAGCTTTGGTTTTGAGTCTGGGATCAGTAAAATTTCCTTCCAGCTAATGCAGTATATCCCCCAAGCAAAAGGCTCCATTTAAAATTAATGCAGAACAAATTCACTTTAGTATAATCTGAAGAGGATTTAACTCGGGTAATTCTGTGAGTGGGGAATACAAATTAAAAGTAAAATGATCTCTTCCCTAATGCTATGCTATCGTGGGTCTTGATTCAGGAAGAAACCATCTGGCTTGAATAATAATGCGTACTTTGGGGGCTTGTTGAATTTCTTTTTTTTTCTTTTCTTTCCTTTTTAGCTAGTTTTGGTGTTGGAGAA
>NC_133622.1:10490477-10501208 GCF_048593235.1 Sminthopsis crassicaudata
TTAGGGGATACGTATGAGTTGGTCAATGGAGTGGAAGCATTAGAAAGGGCGATAGATTTGATGTTTTTAGACCTTGTTTGGAATACTGCTTTCATCACTTACACTTTAGGTCAGCCAGGAGAAAATTATGCAATCTCTCTAGGTTTCAAATTCAAAATCAGGAGGTTGGTTTATACTGTCATTTCTAAAGTCTCCTTTTGGATAAAGGTCTATGGATTCTGTTGACAATTATATATATATATGTATATATATACATAATATATATTTTACAATTATGATATATAATATATATAATTAATATGCAATATATTATAAAATTAATAATTATATATATTTATTACTATATAGGTAGGTTACTGTAGGCTTGGTATGCTTGGTAATTAGTCATTTGCCTAAATAAGATAGAATAACCTGAGTAGTTTGTGTGAAATTGCAAAGGAGAAAACTAAGAAAAGAGAAGAGGGCCAAAGGTGGGGCCTTGGAGAAAGCTCACCATAGACAATTAGAAAGAAGATGGGACACTTGAAGGAGATATTAAACACTTAGGAAGAATATGTCTCTTTGTGTGCAATCAAGTAGGACAGGAAAAAATTCTTGAAAAAGTGAGGATTTCAACTCAGTTAAAGGAAGCTAAATTGCCAAGATGAGAGAGAGAGAGAGAGAGAGAGAGAGAGAGAGAGAGAGAGAGAGAGAGAGAGAGAGAGAGAGAGAGATCCATGAATGGGGAAAACTAGTGAAAGTGCTCCATCAGAAGATGGAACAAAGCTAACGGGTACAGTGGATGGATTGATGGGCCTGGGCTCTGGAAGTCTGAGTTAAAAATCTCAACTCAGATTAGAGATAGGTGATCCTGGGCAAGTAACTTAATTTCCATCTGCCTCAGTTTTCTCAACGGTAAAATGGGGATCATAAGAGCAGCTACCTTAGAAGTTGTTGTGAAGATCAAGTGCGATAAAGCTCACAGGAGGCATTTCATAAATGTTCCCTTCTTTATGAGGAACAGCATGGAGCTCGATGTAATTGGATATTACATCTTGGGTAGAAGGGACTTTAGATATAAACTAGTGATAGGATCTTAGATAAGATGTCAGGATACCTGCCTTTCACAGATCGTGTAAAAAGTTAAGTGACTTTCCTGAGACCTCAGAAAGAATGACTGGACTTGCTGACCACAGAGCCCTTATGTCCAGCTTGGCGTTTTGCCCACTATACCAAGGACACGATTTCCTTCCCTCTGAGCTGAAATGATAGCTCCTTTATGTCTGACTGGAAGTAGTATAGACTCATTTGGGCTCAGAGTCATAAACTTAATTTGGGAAACTTTTAAAAAAATCTTTCCACCTCCAAAAAGATGTAAAAAACTTAACTTTTTGTTCCATAGACCATTAGGATTTCACTTTTTGATGACAAGAATTTTTTGTTGTTTGCAATGAAAAAGAAGACTAGGAGAGACAGAGATGGAGTGGGGGAAGGGAGGGATGGAGAGGTACATTTCTGGGGCTGGTTTTCAAATGTAATGAGTAGACCCGCCTAAGGCACTGGTGTGATTTTGTTTAAACAAACATAAGCCAATTAAAAATACAAAGAGATCCAAGGAAAAGATGCTCTTGGCTGAAAGCCTCATGGGAAAATAATTTAAAGCACAGATCAATAGCAAAGGAAGAGATTTAGTCCCATAAGACCCAAGCCAGCAACTAACAAATCTCCAGAAATGCATTTGTTGGATTGTATTTAGTGAGAGGCTGTTGCATTAAGGAATCTTATTTTCCTATCATTTAGACTTAAGTATTTACTTAGGGCAAAATTTACAATGTACTTTGGAGGGCAAGTCATTGTACTTAGAACTAAAAGCATTTACCAGTGTGTGTGTGTGTGTGTGTGTGTGTGTGTGTGTGTGTGTGTGTGTGTGTTGCATGAATGCACATTTACCACTGAAGCTGAGCAGGTTTTTTCATTATTATTTTTCAGCCAGAAATTTTAATAGATTTTAAGACAATTCTTACTTAGATGGCTCCTGTAGTCAGTTAAATGAGGCTAGGTTTGTCCCTTTCACCAAAATTGGCCAGATAATCAGGGAATGAAGCCATAAGTTTACTATGGCTGATCTAGGGAAGAATTAACTTTCTTTTCTTTCTTTCTTTCTTTCTTTCTTTCTTTCTTTCTTTCTTTCTTTCTTTCTTTCTTTCTTTCTTTCTTTCTTTCTTTCTTTCTTTCTTTCTTTCTTTCTTTCTTTCTTTCTTTCTTTCTTTCTTTCTTTCTTTCTTTCTTTTTTATTAATTTTATAATTATAATTTTGACAGTATAAATGCATGAGTAATTTTATTTTATAACATTATCCCTTGTATTCATTTTTCCAAATTTTCCCCTCCCTCCCTCTACTCCCTCCCCCCGATGACAGGCAATCCCATACATTTTACATGTGTTACAGTATAACCTAGATACAATATATGTGTGTAAATCCCATTTTCTTGTTGCATGTTAAGTATTGGATTCCGAAAATATAAGTAACCTGGGTAGATAGACAGTAGTGCTAATATTTTACATTCAATTCTCTGATTAACTGCCTTTCTATACTGCTTTAAGTTTTACAGAATTCTTTCTCCATGGCAGTCTTCTGAGAGTGGAAGTGGAATAATTATTGAATCCATTTTACAAATGAGAAAACTGATCTTTAGAAAAATGAAATGATTTTCTCTTGATCATAGAACTACTAATAGTATTTTCCTATGTTGATAGCAGTTGATATCTCACAAAAGATATGAGAGTTAGGTAGGTAGTATACAAAATATTGTCCTTACTTTCCAGATGACAAAACTGGGCACTGGAGAGAATAAATGACTTATCTGTGATCATATAGCTAGTAAGTACTCATTGAGAAGTAAAACGTGGATTTCCTGACAACTATACCAGCAGACAGCTGACAAAGGTGAGAAATGGATGAGAAGGGGAGATCTCCAAAGCAGTGATTCTTCTCAGACAAAAGTTAAGAAGTATCTTAAGGGCTGATGATATATCCCTTTTCCATCCCAATTAAAACCATAGAGTTTTGAAAGTAAAAGAAATCCTACAGGTGAAAAACAATTTAATTTCATGGAAAGAACAGGGGTTTCAAAGGGTTCAGATGCTACCCTTGATGTCTCATGCTGTGGGATCTTGGACAAATCTCTAAAACACTCTGAATTTGTAAAAAGAAAGGTTGGGTTCTATAGTCTCTGATATTGTTTCCACATAATCTATGATGCTATGGTTGTCAATTTAATGCCTTCAATTTCAGAGGAGGGGAGGAAAATGATGGGGCAGACTCCATAGTCTGAAAGGAGAGCTTGCAATGGGACAAAGCTCTGCCTTCACCCAGATCAGAGGCTCTCTTTCCACTCCTCCTCCTGCTGCCTTTTCATAGCCTCTCGCTCGAATGTAATATCTGAGGAGTTGATGAGTTTTATGAATACTTCTATGAAATGGGGACTTCTCCAGTCTCAGTGATTTGGAGAATGTTCTTTGCCTTTATCTCCTCTTCAAGTTGAAATTTTTAATTAAAATTTAATTTCTTTGAGTATTCTTTAAGATGTAAATACCTCAAGATGGGTATACAATAGCGTGAATTATTTTAAAAGATTAGCAAAATAATCAAGCAAATCCTTAGGAAATAGTATACAGGAGGCGTAGCTATTTGTGCCTATCCTTGGGTGACTCTTTCAGAGTCAAATAGAAACCAAGATGTAGTCAAGACTACATCTTGACTTAGAAAAACACACATTAACATTAGTTATGGTCTAGTGTATTTTTATTTATTTTATGAAATATTTTTTCGATTCCATTTGAATCTGGTTCAGGTTGCACTCAGGAAGGCAGGTGATTTGACACCTCTGCCTTCTGAAGCCCAGAGGAAGGGATTTCTGTGATGAGGAGGGCTGGACAAAATGAGGGGTGAATGCCAAAATGAGTGAGAGAGTGGTAAGGGGCTGGTGCCTCAAATCTTGAGACAATGTGCCCAGCAGGGGGAAGAACATCCCTGAGATCAGGGTCTCAGTTGCCTCACCCTGTGTCTAGCCCTCATGGTCATATGTGGTTCAGTATAAAAGTTCAAGGAGAAAGGTACAAAGTGCTTGAAAGTTAAGAGGGATAAAGAATGCTTCCAACCAGAGGGATTAAGGGATGCCTTGGAAGTTGGCTACAAAATACAGATAAATGGACTTTGGAAAATGATGTTTCAGAGCAGAGGAGTGACTGGATCAAAGAGACCTAGGGATGAAAACATTGGGTTTTCTCCAATTTTAGTATATGTGCTGCCGAAGGGAGCATGCATTGAGTTTTCTCAAGCAATGGAAAGTTATAATAATAGCAGAAGAAAAAGCCTCTAGGATTATCCCAGTGCACAATCCAAAGCTTTTGCATCAAGCAAAAACTGTAAAAGCGCCAAGCACAAGAATCAGGATCGCAGGAGCTTCATTTTTCATCAACTTCTATTGTCAGGCTCTTTGCGTTATGCAGCCTTACAATACTGTGATGTAACATCATGTAAAGTCACTTTTGCCTGTTTTCCATTTCCTCTTGAAATTTCTATGCGAACTCCATAGCGTGAAATCACTTCTAAAATTTCCTAGCGCCATCTACAAATGTTTTCACACATACATGTAGGGGCGTGTGTATCTGTACACACTTATAGGAACAGATCTGTGAAATCACACACACATTGGTGTCAGTGTCTATGTTCGTAAATATGGATTAACTAGAACACTTTAATCACTTGCTTGATAGAGTCGGATGTCTTTTTCAGGAAGCTGACCTCCAAATAGTCACTTGAGATAACTAATAGTACTAGGTGGGATTCAGTCAAAATATCCATATGACTTTCTTGAAAGAAAAAGGTGACACTGAAAGGACATAATGACAGTAATCCCAGCCTACCACTGCCTCCTTCGGTATTTGGTGAGGACTGGCCCTGCCAGATGTGTACTCTCCACATGTCCAGTGGTAAAACATCAATGGGAGGGAATGTGGATATAGTCAGGAGGGAAGCTATTGCTATAATTTCTTAGAAAATACCTACCCAAAGAGGAATTCTTTTGCCTTTCATGACCCCTAGAAGACTACTTTGCCCTGGAGGCCAGTTCCACTCCAGTCCCTTCCCTTAGATCCCTCTTTATCTCAAATGGCTTTCCATCAAAAGAAGATGCTGAGGAAAACAATAACAACCTGGAGTTTGTGTTGGGAGCCCAGTGAACTTTACATCAACCACAATTCTCAAACCTTCTGATAACATTTTACCAAAGTAGAAAACCAACTATCATTTTCCTCATTCACTTTTGTCAGAGCCAAATGAATCCTCTGTATAATTAAGACATGACTGTTTTCCCCAGAGAAACACTGATTTCTCTCCTGAAAAATACTCACTTAATCCAAATTCTCAGTGTATTTGGTTCTTCTGAGTTGGGTTCAAACATACAATTCCATTTGGGGAGGATCCCTTCTGATGTGTATAGGGAATGTTTCTAGAGCAAGCAGTTATTAAGAGCCAATCCTGTTGCTTTGCTCAAATTAATATAGGGTACTTAAAAATAAGTGTTTTAAAAGCTTCAGATCCAAATGAACATAGTGGAAGTAGAGAGGTTGGAAGGGACATAAGGAGTAAAATTAGATGAGAAATAAGTTCTTTGGCCATAATTAATTTTTTTTGGCCATAATTAATTTTTTTGTTCATAAAAATAGGATTTAATTCAAAACTCTATAATTAAGACTTTGTTTTTCCCCCTCCTCTGTGTTCGTTGAAATAGCAAATCATGTTGTATTAGAAAAGTTATGTTGTTGTTCCAGATTAGGACTCTGGGTTCTGTATGCTTTGGAGTTGTGAATATCATATAGTATTAAAACAGGTGCAGTTGCTCTGAGATCCTTGATTGATTGAGTTTCTTCTATTGATTTGTTTTTCATTTTAATAATGTAAGAGGAAGAGACTGTGAAATATTAGGTCATTAAATAAAGTGTATACTTCTTTAATCAATTTATGAATTGCTATGTTATGTAGCCATTACTGGCTGAAGGGTCAATGACACTAAAGGTGGCCTTTTAAAAGAAAGACATACACTATAAAGATTTAAAACAAAGTATGGTATATGAATGTTATGGAATATTATTGTTCTATAAGAAAAAGAGGATGATTTCCGAAAGGCCTGGAGAGGCTTACATGATCTGATGCTGAGTGAAGTGACCAGAACCAAGAGAACGCTGTACACAGTAAAAAGATTGCACAATGATCAATTCTGATGGACTTGGCTCTTTTTAACAATGAGATGATTGAAGCCTGTTCCAATGGTCTTGTGATGGAGAGAGCATCTGCACCCAGAGAGAGAGGACTGTGGGAACTAAGCGTGGACCACAGTATAGCATTTTCACTGTTTTTGTTGTTTGCTTGAATTTTATTTTCTTTCTTATTTTTTCCTTTTATATCTGATTTTTCTTGTACAACAAGATAAGGTATAAATATGCATGCATATATTGGATTTAACATACATTTTACCATGTTTAACTTATATTGGATTAGTTGCCATCTAAGGAAGGAAATGAGGGAAAGGGGGGGAATTGAAACAAAGTTTTGCAAGGGTCAATGTTGAAAAATTATCCATGAATATGTTTTGAAAAGAAAAAAGTTTCGATAAAAATGATTTAAAACAAAAAAGGAGAAAAGGATGGGGAGAGAGAGACAGAGACAGAAAGACAGAGAGACAGAGACAGAGACAGAGAGAGAGAGACACACAGAGACAGAGAGATACAGAGAGAGAGAGAAAGAGAAAGAAACAGACAGAGACAGAAGGAGAGAGTCAATCTGTCTATCTCTTGGGGTAGAGAAGAAAGGCAACTGTGAAGGAAGAACCCAGTTTTTGAGAAAAAATACTCTTTATGGTTTATCTTCTGGAGCCTAGAGGACAGGGACAAGGGAAGGGTCTTTCTCTATTTTTTCTCTTCCCCACTTTTTCACGGGCAATGATAACTTACTATCATCCCAGTAAGACAAAGAGGGATGAGTAAAGAGTAAATCCAAAGAACTGAGCTGAACAGTTTAGAACTAGCCCTCACAGAGAGGGGAAAAGGATTAGTTTCCAACTGAGCAATTTAGCTGAAGAGATCCTGTGCTTAGGTAAAGCGCACGAAGACATCCTAAGAAGAGAAAGGATGTTGGGATACTGTTTCGTCAGAGATGTTCACTGCCTTGGCAATGATATATGCTCTCAGCTATGTACCTTTCTACTCTTAGACCCGATATTCTTATTAAAGCTACATTTATCCGTTGGGCAGACTTATGGGGGAACTCTTATTACTATTCATGCTACTGCATTTCAGTAAATTCCTATATTTTGAGAAGGTTGTATCCACAGTCTATCAGAGATGGAGATCTATAAGCTATAGTTTTAGGAGATTGTACATACTGAGTACCTTCAACCTGGGGGAACCCCAACTCCAGCCTAACCAGAAACATACAACTTGGGGATCTGAATTATAGGGGTAGTCCCATAGAGGTGCTCTATTTAGGAAGTTTGGGTTTAAAAACCACGACAACCAAAGTAACCATGCTTTGCTTCCAAGTGAACTCTTCCATAGGCTCTCATCTTTTACACTTTCTATGGGACTTTATTAGTTCTCATTAGCCAAATTATCTCTGTACTAATGATTCCTGTGTCTACACAGCTAAACCCCCACCTTCCTCTCCCTCCTCCCATTTCCTCATCATCAATTGGCCACTGGTTACTTCTTACTAGATCACCAAATAGACATTGTTCTGTCCAAAACAGAATTTGTCATCCTTCCTCCCAGCTTCCTAACTTAATTCCATTCTGCTGGTCACTCGGCTACCAAGCCTGAGTTAGCTCTTCCTCTTCCCTCTTAGTTGCCATATTCTTTCTATTTTTCCTCTACAGCTTCTCACATAGTTGTCTACTTCTCTCTACTCTCAACCACAGCAATGTGGGTCCTTCACAGCTCACCTGGCTATTGCAATCACTTGCTAATGTATCTGCCTTCTCTAATCCATGCTCCATATATAGCTAATAAATTAGGATTTCGAAAACACCTATCAGATCATGCTTCTTCCCTGTTCAAAAAGTTTCAATAGCTCCCTTCTATAATGAAATGCAAACTCCTAAAGTTAGACATTTAAAAAGCTTTTTAATTTGCTCCAAAACTATCTTTTGGGACTGATTACACGTTATTTACCCCCTTACATTTTCTGCTTTATAGTCAAAATAACTTCCTTGGTATTTTCCGTATATTAAATCCTGTCTCCAAAATTGTATTTTTTGCCACCACTTTGCTTTCTATCACTACATTAATTATACTGCAAAATATTTTAAATAATAAAAAATAGGGAATTGACTAAATAATAGATATGGTATAATAAGCTGATGATGGTTTCTAATAAGGTTGTAGAATTATGATCAGAGATCAGAAATTGGAAATATGACACCTTAGTGTTTTTGCCATTACCCAAGCACACTTTTACACATTAAAACTTCAAGACCCAGTGAGGAGAAGTAACTTGTGTAAGGTCCAGGGCTATTTTCATGATTTAGGTGGGACTTGAATTCAGATCTCCTGCATTCTATTCTGGTGCTCTTCCTACTAGTGATGGACTTTTTATCTTGGTAACTTTATTTGAGAAAGCAGGAAACATCAAATTGGCAACCTCCACTGCTCACATTCTATTCTCATTTCAAATGAAGAATCCAAGTGAGCCAAAAAGCTTCTAACATCCAACAATTTAGTCATTAGCCCCAGAGAACAGAAAGCTGGTTTATCATCTCCTTTCTCTATTCTGAATTCTTCTTTTAAGGGGTATTCAGAAATCATTTGGATGATATGTTGATCTCTGTTAACAAGGTTTTTAGAAATAAGAACAGTCCAAATGGAACTACACATGCAGAGAGTGGTGTGGAGAATTAGTAATTAGGTAATTATAGAGGAAAAGATAAGAAAAACATGTTTGGTTCTCTTGTCCAGATAGTTTAAGCTGGGCATTTTAGCATGAATCTTCGAAAAAATAACTTCAATTCTCTTCACTTGGTCTGTGTTTATAAGTTTCAAAATTATATTAAATTAAAATTCAGATTCAGTAAATATGAAACACCTACTCTGTGCAAAGGACTGCTTTACCTGAGTGACAAAAAATAAAAGATGCTCCTGATCCATCTCAAGGTGCTGTTGGCTGCAGGGAGGTGAATGTGTATGTGCTGACACCATATACAAGATGTCCCAAAGATCTCGGCTCAGTTTTAAGCTTCCTAAAGCTTTGTACCTACCAAGAGTTAGAGTAGAAATCAGGGTGTGATGGGTACAAAGATATCCATAAAAATATTCTACAACAATTTGAGGGAAGAGAACAACAACAATTGGAGCAGGGAAAACACTGAGAGTTGAAGGAAACTTACTCAGAGTTGCTTGCAAAGCTCCGATGTATCACAGGTGAGACTTTCAACCCAAGTCTTTCAGTATCAGAGCCTTTAATTTGCCAGATGAGGGAAATTCGGCCCAGAAATAATGTGAACTCTGTCATCCCCTTTTAAAAATAACCCAACTTTATGTCAGTATGAAATAATCTCATTCCATACCACTGGCATATGGATGGCCAGCTGGCGTCAGAGCCAGGAAGTCCTGGATTCAAGTTCTGCCTTCTATACTCAGAGGTTGTGGGACTTTGGAAAATCATACGTGACTTTTTTAGTGCTCCAGTCAGTCCGTTATGTCACAGGGACCTATCTTGGTAGAGATGAATTGCTTGACTGAGTTTTCTACACCCAAGCAATCAATCACAAGCTCAGTCCTTATCCCTATTCCCAAGCATCAGTGTGATCAAAATTACAGACAATTGTAACCTCCTGGGTAGGGACAAATTTCATTGCCTAATTACTATTTAAATCAACCCTGTGGGTCTTAATTGGACCAGGGTTTTGGAAGGTATCTCTTTCTAATTCGGAGCATTACATGATCTTGCTCACCAAAATTTTAAACATGAGAATATTCTATAAATCTCAGTTTCATCATCTTCAAAATGAAGGAATCCAATGAGACGATCTCTTCATTGCCTCCCCAGAACAAAGTCTGTAAGCAGGGCCATGCTGGAAAATATTTAACAAGCAGCTCTATCTTTGATCCTCCCCCTTCCAATTTTACCAATATACATAGAAAATACTTTAAACTTCATTATTATGAACATTTTCTTCATCACATTAATAAGATTAGATAGTCGATGAAATGAATTAAGCCCTGCTGTGTAGTTTGCTCATTTCCAAGGAGTAAAAGCAGTTTGAACTAGTTCTGACATAGGATAGTTTGAGTTAGCTCTTGTTCACTCCTGTCTGAAAGTCCAGAAGCCGATGCTCTTAACTGCGATCTTTATAACCCCGAAGGCCTTTCTGCCACACACCTTACAGGTGATAAATCTATCATTTTCACATCCCATGAGCATGACAGAAGAAGATAAGGTTTTTAGAACCACAGAAAACCTCAGTTTTTAAATCAACATATTTAAGTCAATATGAGATGATTAAAAATCGGGTAACTGATTTCAGGTCGATGTGGGCTTTCCTAATTTGTTTGCAGTGACACAATGGAATCTTTTTTCAAGGGCTTCCTAATGGAGCAAAATATAATAGCCCTTCCTCTCAGCCTCTTTATTCCCCCTTGCCCCATGCTCATCCCCATGCTGAGGAAAATCCCGAGTTTTAAAGGCCTCTTTCCTTT
>NC_133622.1:10501276-10591276 GCF_048593235.1 Sminthopsis crassicaudata
GTGGAGGGGAGAAAATAGCTTTATAATTTAGCTCATTTTCTATCTAAATTAGAACCATCAAACTCAGGTGTAAAGGTGGTGGCTGTATAAGTCGCTCCTCTGGGCTTGAATTCTGAAGGTTATTCCCCCAAATTGTTCCCTATTCTTTATGGCATCACTACTGTGCTAACATGGACTACCTGACGTAGGTTCCCCAATTCCTAGATTCTTGTAACTCCCACTGAGAGCCTTTGAAACTCCCAGAGTATGTATCTAGGGGTGTTCGTCTGTGTTTGCTGGGGCTGTTATGATTCAATGCTTTAAGAACTAGGTAGCTATAATTAGTTGGCAGCCAGGGGTGCCTCTATCCAAAGCTTAGCTAGGCCAGGTAGGAACACAAGTCAGTGAGTCTCATATGGCTACTGTCCACGCCTGGTCCCCAGCACAGAGCAGCAAGCTTGCTTAATTGCAGTGCTTCTTACTGAGTCTTTTCCCTCAGTGTCAGTATTCCTTAAATACCTTCCAAAATGCATGGTCAGAGACTTCCCTTCTTTTATCTAGAATGGAAAAGAACAATTGAAAAGGTTAAAGACCCAGGATCATTTTTCATGTGGCCTCAGAAAGGAAGAAGACCCTAAGAGTGTCCCCTTACAGCATGATCTCTCACTGTTGCCACAACATTGAGGAGAAAAGTCATAGATGGCGCCCCGAAGGTAAGAGGTCCTTTGGCTATCTCTACGGCCAATCAAGGGCCCCTCCTTCACAACATTGGGTAGCCAACCAGAACCAGCCAATTATAGCAAGATCCAGTGTGACAAAAGTGGCAACATGATTCACCTGGAATTAGGGTCCTATCGGAAGCATTCTACCTGCATCCTTTGTTACACTTCCCTGCAAAGAACTCTCATTCTAAAAAGGAAAGGAGTTTGAAATGCACCAAAATATTTTTCTTGCTGTGCAATCATTGTTCAATTGTGTTTGATTCTTCATGATCTCATTTTCTTGGCAAACATCCTGAATAATTTGCCATTTCCTTTTCTAGCTCATTTTACAGGTGAGGAAACTGAGATAAACAGGGTTAAGTGACTCACTTAGAGTCAGACAACTAATGTCTGAGGCCACATTTAAACTTGGGAAAATCAGTCTTCCTGATTCTAGTTCAATCATTACTCTACTGAACCACCTAACTGCTATTATGTTATATTTACTACTTATATTGTATATTGTATTATATTATATTAATTATATTGCATTATGTGTGTGTGTCCATTATAAATGAAAGGTAATCATATAGGAAAGATACTCAGAGAAGAAAAGTGGGACAAGGAAAGGTCTTTTACAGAAAATGGAGTTTGAGTTGAATCTTGGAGAAAACTGGGAAAGCTAGGAAACAGATATGGGAGAGGGAACACGAGAAGATGGCTTGGCAGGTGAAGACACCAAGAATAATTAACAGACCAACATAGCTGGAGTACAGAGTATGGGGAGGGACTAAAGTATGGAAGACTGAGAAGTAGGGTGGGATTAGTTTGTGAAGCATTTTAAATGCCAAATAGAAGATTGTACATTTCATTCTAGGGAAAAAAAAAAGTAGGGATTTGTTTTAGTTTATTAAGTAGGTGATAGGGCACAGATGTGGTTAAAACCAAATTTTAGAAAAATCACTTTGGCATCTGCAAGGAGGGCAAATTTAGTGTAGGGAAGGATTTGAGGCAAGGAGAATAATCAGAAGACTACCATAATATTCCAAAGGAGACATGATGAAGACCTTATCAGGAGAGGGTTGTTGGAGTGGAGCAAAGGGGATGCACAGGAGAGAAGTTGTGAAGAAGGGAATGGCAATACTTGACAACGGGGTGGATGTGTGGAGAGGGCATGGGAGTAGTCAAGGGTGACGCTGAGTTTGCCCAACTGAGTTGACTGGGAAAACAATGGTGGTCTCAGCAGAAACAGAAAAGTTTGGAGAAGGGGAGGATAATCCCTTCCATGTTGTGCATGCTAAATTTGTGGTGCCTTTGAGATCATGTGGATCGGAGGCAGTTATTGATTAAGAAATCCTGAATAAAGGAATTTATTATTAACAATGGATGAGCTCTTTCAGCAGGAAGATGAGTAGGCCCAAGTAACAGATTTTTTGTCCTCATTGTCTCACGGCATTGGGACACAGAATATAATACCAAAGAATGGTTCCATTTGTGTAAGTGCCTAATTTATTACCAAGGAGTGGGAGCCAAAGAAGCGAATCTCTCTCCAAATGCAGTTACTCTTGACTCCATTTCTTTATAGGCTGTATATAATTTTCATTGTTGTTATTCAGTTGTTTCAATCACGTCTAACTCTTCACGACCCTATTTATGGTTTTCTTGGCAAAGATACTAGAGAGCAGTTTTCTGTTTCTTCAGTTCATTTTACAGACGAGAAAATTGAGAGTTGAATGTCTTTCCCAAGATCACAAAAATTAGAAAGTGACTAAGGCTGTATTCAAACTCAGGAAAATGAGTATTCTTGATTTCATGCCCAGGGTTCTAGCCACTGCTCCACCTAAGCTGTTCTGCTATGAAAAATATCAATTCAGAACTGGTTAGATATGGGGGCGGAATTGAAAAATCATACATACAATAAATTTATCTATCCACACTTATTAAGCAGTTAAGACTGTGCTAGCTGCTACTTTGAAGACAAGAAGTTGATTATTCAAATATGGGTCGTTGGACCAGATGATTTCTTGAGGTCTCTTTTAAACCCAAGATGCTATAAAATACCTGAAAGCAATTTTGATATCTCCCTGATATTTTCTCAAGCTAAATAGCTCCTACTTTTTCAACTAATTATATGGTTCTGAGCATCTTTACCTCCTTGATTTTCTTCTTTCAAATGAAATACAAATAGAGGAATCCTTTCTAAAATTTGTACTACTAAAAATTATAGTCTACAAGTTGCCTGGATCACTCAAAAGATCAATGAAAATCATTCCCTTCCTCTATCTAGTCATAGTGCTTCTCTTAATGTAGTCTAAGATTACATTAGCTTTAAAATTAACTGTTTATCTTGTTGATTGAGTCTTGCATCATTTTCAATATTTAATCCATTAAAACTCCCAGATCACATTCACATAAACAACTATTGTGAAGTCACACTTCTCACCCTGTACTTTTAAAGTCATAGTATAGGACAACATTTTCTTATTAAATTTAATCTTGTTTGATTTGGCTCACCATGCTAATAAAGTATTGAGAGCTTCCTTTGTGTCCTACACTTACCTGTTTTGGGTTGTCTGAAAATTTGATAAGCATGCCATCGGTGCCCTCATCAAATTCAATAACAAAAATGCTGGTGAAATATAACTTTGTCCAAGAAAATAAATTGAAAGGTTGCAGGTCATACAATGTCAGTGAAACTATAATTGGTTTCCATTCAAGAAAGCAATATAGAAATATAGCCCAGGTTAGGGTCACTAATTTGCATTCAATCTTTGACTCGGTGGTATCACCAGTTGGGCCTGTACTCCAAAGAGATCAAATGAAAAAGGAAATGGCCCATATATACAAAATATTTATAGAAGTTCTTTTCATATTGAGAAAGAACAGGAAACTATGAGAGTGCTTATTGATTGGGATAAGGCTTAACTAGCAATGATCTATGATGCACTGGAATATTATTATCTTAAGAAATGATGGAAGGAATAGTTTCAGAAAAAAATTGGAGATTTGTAAAAAGTGAGAAAGAATGAAGTAAGCAGAACATCAAGAACAATTTAAAAATAACACAGGAAAGAACAATGACTAAGAAAGACTTAGAATTCTTATCAGTAAAATGGTTAGTCATGATTTTAAAGGCCCAGTGAGGAAACATGCTACCATGAAAGAGAAGCAATGAACTGAAAATGTGGAATGAGCCATGCACTTTAAATTTTTTTATCTTAATAGTACATTATTTTTCCAATTATGTGCAAAGATTGTTTTCAACATTCATTTTTGTAAGATTTTGAGTTCCAATTTATTCTGCTTCCCTTTATTAGTCCCCGCTTCTTACAACAGCAATAATATACATATACATTCATTTTTAATATATTTCCAAATGAATCTTATTTAGAAAGAAAAAAAAAACAGAACAAAAGGGAAAAGACACAAGAAAGGAAAAAAAAACAGAACAAAACAAAACAAAAAAGTGAAAAGGATATGCTTCAATAAACTTTCAGTCTTCCTAATTCTGTCTCTGGATGCAGATGGCATTTGTCACAAAAAGTTTATTGGAATTGCCTTGGAAAACTGCATTGTTGAGAGAGCTAAGTTTATCATCGTTGAGTATAGCACAATCTGGCTCTTGCAGTGTACAATAATCTCCTGGTTCTGATCACTTCCCTCAGCATCAGTTCCTGTAAGTCTCTGCAGGTCTCTCTGAAATCATCCTGCTGGCCATTTCTCATAGAACAATAATATTCCATTACATTCACATCCCATCATTTATTCAGCTATTCTCCAGCTGATGGGCAGCCACTCAGTTTCCTATTCCTTGCCACCATCAAAAGAGCTGCTACAACCTTTTTTTTTTTTTTTTTTTTTTTTGCACATGCGGGTCCCTTCCCCTCTTTTATGATCTTGTTGAGAGACAGATCCAGAAGTTGTCCTGCTGGACCAAAGAATTTGCCCACTTTGGTAGCCTTCTGCATAGTTTTAATTTGTTATCCAGAATGACTGGACCAGTTCACAGTTCCACCGACAATGCATTAGTGAGACGTGCACTTTCATATATGGCCAGTGTTGAGGATTTGTTTCGCTTGACTATGCATATATGACATTAGGCTTTTGTTTTTCTTTTAATCATGGGAGGGAACTAGTGAGAGGATTAATACCATATATTTTTTTAAAAAAGAAAATATGGTTTTTGAAGCATTTTAAATGACTGAACAGGAACTAACATCCAACAGAGTACCAGTTTCTGTTCAGAGAACAAAGAGATTGCAGTTGCTGACCTGGAGGGCTCCTCAGTAGTAATGCAATGCAGTTTAGTCTCTTCATTTTAACTTAGATGAATCCAGCCCTAGCTCTATCACAGAGGTCTTGTGTTGGCCCCATAAGCTCTTTTGGAAGACTCCAGTTTCATTATCTTTAAATAGAACCTAGTACACTATCAGACTTTATATCCTGTTCAGTCATGTTACAGTATAAAATTGGCCTAAAATAGAATTTCAGAATAAATAAAAAAGGTATCATGATGGTGTAGAAAGAGGCATGAGGGATTTAGAATAGGAGTTGGAATCCCAGCTCTGCGGTTTATTTCCCAGATGGCTTTGGATTAGTCCCTTCCTCTCTTTGACTTGAGTTTTCTCATCTGTAAAAATGAGAAACTTAGAATAGATCCTAGGACCCTTCTGCCTCTAAGCCTAAAATCTTATAAATTTGACATTTACTGTTCATGCAAAATAAAGCTGGGGAAATGAGTCTGTTTATCCACAGCACACAAGGAATTTGCAAGCACAGCCAGGTAATATATGCTAACATAAACAAAGGTCAAATTTAAAGAGTAGGGTTGGAGAGCATAGGGGTCAATAACTCCCAAGGAGTGCCAGATGTGCTTTGTGACTCGGGGAAATATCAGCTTCCAAATAGAGGATAGTGAGCATATTTTGGAGGTTTGTGATCTAGCTGTGGGGGGAGGAAAAGGAGCAGGTCCTTTCCCCCAAATTTTACCTGTATTTAGTCATTCACCAATTGATGGTCATCCTTATAATTTCTAGTTCTTTGCCACAATAAAGAGCGCTGCTAGAAATATTTTAGAACATCTGGGTTCTTTTCCTTTTCCCCTAATCATCTTGGGAAATAGACCTAGTAGTGGTATTGCTGGGTCAAAGGGTATAGCCAATTTAATAACTCTTTGGACATAACTCCAGATTAGCCATTTCTGGGGCATGGTGTGGGGAGAAAGGGAAGAAAAAAATAGCAAGTTATATGATAACTTTATTATATATTTAAAAGGAATAGCAAGTTATAAAAATGGATTTCAGTTTCATGTATAATCATCTTTCCCCCCCCCATTCTACTCAATTATAGAAATGCTTGTTTTATTTCTTAAGTTCAGAATGAAATTATATATATATATAAAATATATATGTATATATAATGCTTATCTATTTACATGTACTTATATATAAATATAAATCTATCTATATAAATAAATATATTTTAAAAAATAAATAAATGAATATATAATTTTATTTATTTTGAAATATATAAATAAGTAAATATATGTATATATATATATATTTAATTTATGATTCTGAATTTAATCTTAGAGAGACATGCCCATAACTGTCTTTAGGTACCCATAGATACTTTAGGTACCCATAATTTCCAGACAAGAAAGTAGACTCCACAGTCATTTAAAATTTGAAATTACTTCCTTCTGATCACCATAGGCAATGCCAGTCCCCAGCCTCAATGTTACCTGTGGTTCAGCATTCTCTCTTTAAATTCTGTTATTCCTGGTTGACAATCTATACTCAATCATGATATTTCTTACCAGGCTTGAAACTTGACTCTTCTTTCATGGCACACTTAGCTAAGACTCTGGAAGATACTTCTCACAGAGAAAAAGTAGCTATAGTCTTTCCCCTAGTGTGATGACTGAATGGGCTCTAAGTTAAAAGAAAGATGAGAAAGCCCATTCTTTTTTAGGGAACATGTAGTAATAGCCTGAAGACTCCAACAGAAGCTAGATATTGGGAGTAAGAAGAAACTGCATGATCCCATCTAATAGACTGATGCCTGATGGCAATCACAGGACCAGGAGGACACACCTAATAGAGACTAGACACCTGGTAAACATTAATCAGCACTAGTGACCAGGAAGCCAGTCCTAGGGAAAACATCCTGAAAAAAACTCAACAGAAGACACTGGAAGGATGAGTTTTATTCCTGTGAAAGCTCCATGGCCACATATATTCTCTATATGGCTTCCCTTCCTCATGTTTTCCCTGTGTGTGATTCTCTCCCCATTTTATATATACATTGCAACTATGTGAAATAATGACCATGATATGAAATAATAACAGTATGAAAATATCAAAAGCTTATAATAAGCAAAGAGCTCAGAAAGGACATGGAAATTAGGAAATTATAGATTTCATTTTTGGAAATTGTTTTCCTTTAAGCAATTATAAAAAAAGTTTGTAATTTCATGCTTATTACATTAAATTTTTATTTGCTTCAATGTTTATCTTTTTGGGGAGCACTAAGTTGAGAATGTTTAAGATAAATCAAAAGGTATGACAGTGAATAATAAATAAGACACAGATAATTAACCAATGATAAGCAACTTTAAAGGAGGTTAATAATGAAGACATATGTACTTGTAGGAAAATGTGCCTTAGATATATTCAAAATGACAATTCCATTTTTAATGTTCTTATTCTGCTCTTTCATTAAATACTTTTTGCTTTAAGTGATCGGGGGTCCTCTGTCAGACTAGGAAAAATAAAGCCACATTGGTGAGGGCTTCTTTACTATGACATTAAGTGGAGTGACAGAATACCTTGAATTTCAGGCAGTTTTTATGGGGGCTTCACACTCATAAAGCTTTTCTTTTTCCCTTACTAGGTTGAAAGTACCTGGAAGCTAGGAAATATATTATTTTCATCTTTGTACTCTTACCGTCTCCCATAGTATCTTGCCTGTGGTAATTATTTACTAAATGTTAGTCAGATTGAGTTGTTTTGGTATTCCTCTAGTAATAAAGATGATCCTATAATTCACTGGGAAAAGGGATGTAATATCTGTCCTCTGTACTTCCCAATGAAGTTGCGAAGATCAAATACATATGAAAGTTTTTTTTTTTTAAGGATAAAACATTATATAACATCTATATGTTGTGGTGGGTGTTCATGAAACATAGATGAGTTTGAATGCATGCATATTTCTTCAAATCACATTTTAATATAACAATGACCTGATAAGTCCCTGAAATAGAAATCAATATGCTTGCGGTAGACAATTCCAGTTACCCTTTATCTCTTATTATTTATACAATCTGCTGTGTCTTACATTCTCTGGTCCTTAATATTATGAAGATGAGATACTTTTGCAGTATCAGAAGGCTTGATCCTTCTGCAAGGTCCTTTTCAATACCAGCATTTTGTGTTTTTCTTTGGAGAGGAGTTGGTGAGATGCTAGAAATTGGAGAGAAGAACAGTTAAAAAATTTGGATATTGAGCACAATCATACAGTTTCCAAATAATTCTTGTTTCTTTTTTCTGTTAATGTTGGACTAGTTTCTATGTCTCTGGAATCTGTAAGGATGACAAGCAGAGAGAAGAAAATATTAGCCTTTTTGCCCTTGAATTGGATACTAGTGTGTAATGCTGGTGAGAGTAACTTGCTTATGGAATTTGATGGTTCTTCATTTGGCTTCTTGTTTATCTGTGGTTTTAGCTTACTGACCTCAATCACTAGTTCCATTGCTTCTAATCAACAGAAATATATTTCTTAAATTACCTTTCATTTTTATTAATCCCCCTTAAAATAGCTTATCATTTAAGTTATTTTTTTCTTATCTTTTGTTCAGTGGCATATGTGAAGAGAAAGAATTCGTTATTGATTTCTTTTTTTAACATTCCAAAGTTAGTAATGATCAAAAAGGACAATCAAATAAACAATTTTAACAAGCATTCATGAAGCTATGACTACTATTATTTATAATGACTTTAAAGGAAAGCGTTTGTGCTTTCATAACATATCTTTACTTCCATGTCTTCTTCTGAGCTCTTTGCTTCTGTGCACTCTAGTATGTCCTGTCATGATTATTTATCTTATCTAGTCACCATGTATATATTATTGTTTTGATCCAAGTGTTGTCACTGAATAACTTCCTGTATTTCTTTGTATTGTTTGTCATTTTATGTAGTGCAATGATATTCTATTGTGTTTATATACCTCCATCTATTCTGGTATTTCGACACATGGACTCTAAAAGAATTATGTCTATGTACATACCAATACGTGGGCTCTTTTTTCCCACTTTTACTATCCTTCTTAAGGTATAGTCCTTGTTCTGATAGTTCTGTGTTAAGGGTGTGAACAGACTGGTAATTCTTATGGTATAATGCTGGTTTGTAATTTTGCTGGAAGTAGATTAGAGTGTGCTGATTCCTCCTCAGCCCACCAAGCCTTGGATCGGATCGTTTTCACCTTTTTATCCCAGTGTAATTGGAGGAAGGTGGCATCCTGCAATTGTTCCAAAAGTGTATTTCCCCGGCTGTTAGCGAGATGAACCATTTTCCAGGTGGCGACTGATGACACTTGGCTCTTTCTTTTGAGACTCGCCTCTTCGTCTCCTCTGAGGGATTGTCCATGAGGGAATGGACCATCCCGGGTTTCACAAGCCCGAGTTGCACATTCGCAGAGATAATGATTTTAATTTATGACCATGTGCATGGGAAGAAAGCAGTCACTTGGATTACTTTCTATTTCCTGGTGAATTCCCTCATAAGTGGTTATGCAATTTACCAAGCTTGAGTGCCATATTGATGGGATTTTTCTTTAAATGGGAAGAACAGCCCGTATCCCTCGGGGAAATGCCCTGAACTACAAATTCCAGCTGAATTCTTGGAGGGGTTAAGTCATTGTGAGCCGTGTCACTGGGAACAATTCACTCAGGCTAGCAGTTGGTGGTGACTACTTGCCATTTTTTTCATGGTCTAGGCATGTGAGGCGCCAGGGTCATGTGTTCCATGGCTGTCACAGCAGAGGCGGGGAGGGACTAATGATCTATAACTTAGAACACAAGCCAACAATTATTTATCTGTCAAAAGTTTTCAGATATTAGTCAGTCTTACAGAGACCTGCTGGGCTCGAGACTGTGCCTGTCTATCTTATTTTCATAAGGAAGATGGATCTTCAAAGGGTTTGGAGAGTAATAAAAAGGAAGGTTAGAAGAGGTGTGGAACCATTTTAAGTCCCACTCTTTTATGCTTTCTTCTTTGAAACCTTCTTGAACTGATCATACCCAAATTCCTCAGTTCTTATGGTGATCTTTTAAGATGCTAAATTTCTGAATTTTATTTTGTTTTGTTTTCTTTATCCTGTATTACTTCTTATTTCTTATGGTAAAAATTAATATTGCGTAACTTTCATGTACTACAATTTGTTCACTATTATTTGGTCATGCTTTTTTAAATTTTTTTAACTTATTTTTAATTTATGAAATAAAACAAAGCATTTCTATAACAGTAGAATAAAAAAGCTCGCATATAAAATTACAAATCTATTAGGGATAGCTTGATATTTTTTTAAATATATAATAAAGTTATCATATGATTTTCTTTCCTTGCTCTCCCCTTTTACTCCCACTCTTGGATGGCTACAATTAGAAACAAATCTGTATATAGATACAAATGTATCTATAGATACATACACACAGACATACATATGTAAAATAATCCTATATATTCTTCTATTTATCAGTTCTTCCTCTGGATACAGATAGCATCTTCCCTTATAGGTCTTTTGCAATTTATTTGGCTATTGATAATAGTCAAAATCACTTAGTTGCTCAAAGTTAACCTTAAAACAATATTGCTGTTACTCTATGGAGCTTTCTCTTGGTTCTGCTCAGTTAACTCTTCGCCATTTTGTGCAAGTCTATCCACGTTCTCCTAAAATCCACACGCTTATGTTCATGACTGTGTATTTGTGTGTATGTGTGCTGAAAGAGAACTCTATGTAGTCCAATCCATATCGCTATCCCATACCCATCATGGGTCATCTGACCTCTGTTTCACTGAGAAAAAATCCAGGAGCTCTTTTTCTTGCAAGTTATTCCTTAAGTCAATCCAAAATTTGGGGATTTCCACCCCACTGCTGCTGATTTTTCCTCCTTGGGTCAAATGGAACCAGTGCGACTCTTGTGTGCACCTGATAACCCTTTGGCTACTTGAAAACAGCCTTTGTGATCCCCTTCTCCAAGCCTACCCTAGATTTCTTCTCTAAACCCCGGCAGGATTCATTTTCCTCAGAGAATCTGCACATGGCAGGGACTGGAGGCTTTCCCCAGCCCGATCCCCAGCCTTGCTGGTGCTATTGTTGGATTTCAGAAATAAGCTTCTAAGCAGTTCCTTTATCTACAGGCTTGAAGTATGTACAAGGCCTTCCTTCCCATTTGGCAGCTTCACTTGTTGGCCTATGACCTATTTTGGGCCACCTTTAAGGCTGCCTTAATGTGCCTTTGATTGCTTCAGCTTGGACTCCGGCTCCTGTCATGATCACCTATTGCTCTTGCGTTGGCTCGGCCATTAAACCAGTCAGCTAAAATGGGAATGATGGAGTGACATTTGGCTTGCAGGATAAAAAAAAATAGTGCAACACAGCTCTTTTATGCTGCACTATAAAATTTCCTCCAAGGGAGGAAGGAAGGGGAAAAAGGAGGAAAATGGAGTAATGTGGGGGAGTGGGAGGAGATGGCCAAGGAAGAAATATGCAGCCGAAAGCAGGAGGGCTTTGCAAGGCCATTAGGGTTTTACTTTCAACTTAACCACTAGTGAGGGATTTGGATGCTGGGAGAAAATAGAGAGCACATTTGTGAGACTTTTCACTTTAAAACGTGCTGGTGGAGATGGTGAATAAAATATCGGCGTTGATATAAATGGTTTCACTGCCCAGCAGTTTTAGGAGAATGCAAGCTGGGTTACAGATTGGTTTTTGTAAGTGGGCTTCGTGTTCAGGTCAGTGTTTCTCTTCAGTTTAACAAGGGTAGTGATTGGGGGCTGCTATCTGAGAGACAAACAGCTGGAAAATCAAGTTACCCACTAAGAAATGAGCATAGAGGTCTCATAATTAAAAAATAAAAGAACCAGAAAATTCCGATCTGTGATCCACAGAAGTCTCCTATAGTGTAATGTCATCATAGTCTGTGATATTCTTTGATAGAGAGGACATCGGGCAGTGTCAGAGTGGGATTGGAACCCTGATTAAGTGGTCATTGACACAGCGCAAACTCCCTGATCTTCACTTTACTCATCTGTAAAAGGGGGATGTTGTAAAGAAGGTCAAGGGATTGTTGGGAGACTTAAATGAAACAAGCATGTACGTTCTTTGCAAATTTTAAAGCACAATATAAATGTCAACAGATATTAGAGTGAACATGCAGATAGAGATCTGGAGACTGCAGCAGCCGGTGCAAATGGAAAAACCATTTCAAATCCCTCTCTTTTCTGTGTTTTTCAAAACCAATCCTCAATCTCCTCAAGCGCTGTGTCAGAATTATATTAGTTTCCTAGGATTTAGAGGCGGGAATAGAAGTACATTCTCAGGGTGAGCATTTGTGTCTCAGAAATTGCCAATGGGTACAAATCAGGGCTTCCTTTATTGTTTTGTTGGTTTCCTAGGCTTAAGAATCAATCAGAAGATTAACATTTCACTTACTAAATGCCAAACAACGCCAGCAAAAAGTCCAATAAGATGCTGGGATGGAGGGACTAGATTTGAATACCACACAGAGGATTTTATATTTAGTCGAGGAGGCACTAGGGAGCCACGGGAGTTTATTGAGTAGGGAAGTTCCATTGTGCTTTTTGGAGACCATATTGTTAAATATTCTCCAGCATATCTCTGGGTAGAAGGGACCTTAAAAACCATTTGATCCATTCCTTCATATCATAGAAGAGTAAAGTGATATTCAGTGATCCAAAGTTCCTGGTCCTGGATCATCCAGATTTTGAATTGTAGAGTTGGGAGTTTAGCTAGTACCAAATGCGGCAGATTTGCTACTGAACTACATTGAGAACAAGAGAAAATGAAAAACAAACATTAGCTTCGTAATGGCAATCATAATAGAGCCTCTGTGTAGTCTGGTATTTGTTGCTGGTGCTATATAGAACATTCTGGGTTAGGAAGGGCTTGCACTCCCCGAATTTTGAGGTCCCTTCCGGCTCTGTGATTCTATGCATCCGACTTTTCTCTCAGGGACCGGAGACAGTGGGCACATTTTTAGATCCAGTCATCTCACTGATATGGATCCTTGGTGCTTATTCCATTCACAGAACAATTTGCTTCATAGCGAGCTACTTCTGGATTTTTTGTAACGCAGTCATCCAACTTATAATTAAAATATTATACTTGGTCTGAATGGAGAGAGCAACTCGAGACCAAATAGCTTTCCAGCTGAGAGAAACATCCCATCCTGGAGACGGAGGTGACATTCTTCCCATCAATAAATCACTCTCTTAATCCTTAGCAACGCAGCGCGTAATCAGTTCCAGAGGAATTCCACTAAGGCCTGGCCATCCCAGTGTTACAGCTCTTTGGAAGATGACTTGTTTATTACACACTGATTAAGCCCTGAGTTTTATAATAATTTATATTCACTGCATCAGCACTATTTTTAAGACCATAATATATGAAAACCTACATGAGTCTGAAAAAAAGGGATGTGTGGGGGGGGCTTGTAGCCCATTATTTATATGTAAATGCAGCATTGTGGGAATGAACTGATGTCCTGGATTTTTGGTACTAACTACCCATCATGATTTTTCTGGATCTTTAATAGAGTTTCATGTTAACTTGAGTCATACACTGTCCCAAGACTTTCCAAAAGAATGATGATCTAGTTATGAACACTAAATTGAGAGCCATTAACTGGATTCTAACCTTGAAAATCAAGTCTTCAGTTTCCTCATCTAACTATGATGGTCTTAGAGCTTTCATAAACAATACTGCTCATGATTTTTGCCCATATGAATTTTATCTGCTTCTCAGAAACTTTCTGAGCTTAGTGTCTTGCCCTGGGCAGATACACGCTATTCATATGATCCCTTCAAGAATCAGAGGTCACAGAATAAGTTTGAAAGTAGATGGGAGTCTTAGAGAATATTTAGTCCAATATTTTCAATTTACACATTAAACTGAATCCCAGAGAGCTGGTGAATTGTTCAAGATCACACAGGCCATAGTAAAACAGGGATTCTAACTTGGCTCCTGTGTCTCTGAGTTCAGCACCTTAAGTATTCCAGGCTTTCAGACTGGCCACTGGTTGATCAGGTTGCTCCCACGGCATCATCCTTTTTGGAACATGAATACTTGGGGGTACTCTCCTTATATACATATAGCATCTGTATTTATACTATTTATATATTATATATAGTAGACACTTAGTAGAAGTTGCCTTTCTCTCTTGCCCTATTTTCCATTTCCTTGGTCAGCTGGCCCATCTGATAATTTATTGCATGTTAATGAATAAATTATAGTCTTCCCACCGACATCCTGGAGACATAATGTGCCAATCCCCACCTAGTTAGGATTGCCAGACCCGTGCAGATTGTCATAGGAGATCATGGAATCAGAGTGCCACAAAAAGTTAGCCTTGAAGGGGCCTTCACTTGACGGAGAAGGACAATGAAGACCCTGAAGGTTTGGATTTTGGGCAGGGACAACTTTTTAGTCCTTTGGATGGTATCCAAGCAGCAGGTTACCAAATTAGGTTTTAGGGACTCTAGTGGTTAAGGGACCGAGGGTCTGCATTTGATTGAAATGTTGTTTTCATGAAACACTGCCTTTGCCAAATGCCTTGCTGTAGAAGAAGCTACTCATTCGGGGAATGGGAAAAGGTAGAGTGCGATAGAAAGCTATTTCTACTAGATTGACAGACAACTTTCATGGCCACATTGTCATGATGCTAGCAGTTTGCAAAGCATCTCCAGTAGGATAGAGAGAACTATTAATGTCTACAGAACTACATCTCTCTCTTTCTATCTCTGTCTCTCTGGTTTTCTGTGTCTCTATGTCTCTTTGTCTATCTCCTCTTGTCTTTGTCTCTATCTCAGTGTCTCTCTCTCTGTCTCTGTGCTTGTCTGTCTCTTGTCTTTAGTACCCCAGGATGTTGCACAGTGGTGACTCACAGTAGGTTGTTGATAAATGTTTGTTATCTGATTTTATGTAATCACAGATAGAAACCGCCAGAGGTCACTCAGGGTCCTAAAAACCTCCCATGTCTTTTCTTCCCAAACTATACTGCTGGATTTCTTTGTATGTGATGCTACAGCAGGGAGCATCAGAGCTGTTTGGCAGTTCCATGTAGTGTTAGGAATGGAAGGCTAATGAGACCGTCTGTTATAGCTATTCCATTGCCCATCGAGGTCCCCCAGAATGACATACCCTTGTGATTAGACAGGGAAGGGGGTCTACGGATAATGTTGTTTGCAAATATTTTGTATTTACTGTTACAATCTTCCATTATCTCTCGCCTCCAGTAGAATTTGAGCTCCTTGAGATCAGGACTCCTGCTCCCATTGGTCCTTTTCTTGCTTGGTGAAGAGGTAGAATTTGATCAAGAAAGGATTTATCCATAAGACCAGCAGAGGTGCCAATCAAAAGGAAATAACAAGCCCTGTAAATGAGTTATGCTAAATATAGATCCCTTCATGAAATCATAGGTCAGTGATTAGAAGGAATGAAGAAGTGAGTGAAAGAACAGGATTTGGATTATAAGCTCCTTGAGGAGAGGAACAGATTTTTTGTTTGTTTTTTGCTTCTTTTTGTATTCCCAAATTTAAACACAGTACATGACAGATAATAAGCACTTGTTGATTGATTGATTACCCAGTTAGATTATCTAGGATTTTAGGTTAATTCATTTCTCATTGCACAGAATTTAATTATAATAAAAATTCTCATAGTGTGATCCTAGGGCCTTTGTGGTTCTGAAGATCTGCAAGGCTAAAACATACAGGCTGCAAGGCTATAACAATATAAAAGGTGTGATTTACCTATTGAAATACTCTTCTCTTTTCCAAGTACTTAATGTGAAGCTGAAGTTTCTTTAAATACTTGAACCAAAACAATTCCTTGCAACAGACTGAATGCAGAAGCAGATGTAATTCAGCTTTCTATTAAGCTAGACATCAAAGAAATTTGCAAAAATGCATAAAACAATGCTGTAAGTGTCCCTACTTTTTTGAAAATATTGTTATTTTTCCTAAAATAATATATTGCTTTGGGGCAGTTAGATAGTGTCATGGATAGAGCATGGGGCTTGAAGTCAGGTGGACCTGAGTTTAAATTCTGAATCAGACACTTAAGACTTATTAGCTGTGTGATCCTGGACAAGTCACTTAACCCTTGCCCTATAATGCCCTCCCCCAAATGCCCCACAAATAAACCACAAAATATTACTTATATTAACATATAATATTTTATTTTAGTGAATTAATAAGTATATTTACCAATTTTTATTTTTTGATATGACAAGTAATGTTAGACATAACTCTTATAAACCAAACCTCTTTGGGGTTGGTAAATACTTTTTTTTAGTATATAGAGGGGTTCTAAGATAAGAAACACTGGGTTAGAACCACACTTATTTAAAATCATTACCCCAGGAAAGTTCTTCAGAGTGTAATTGGTTTCCCATCTCATCCAGCAATTCATGGAGCTTTTTAAGCTAATGAATAATATGAGGCTGTGGTAGACTGAATCCCATAAGTATAAGGGAAGGATAGAACTACTTGATAAGAATCTGCAAACATAAGCTCTGTGATACGTTCTGGCTCAAGACAAATTCTAAAACAATTCCTATTAAATTGAAGGTTGTAGAGCAACAGAAATATAAGCATTTGTGAAACTTGTAAAAAATGGGATTACAAATCAGTATCTATCTCTGTTTCCATTGGGTAGACCTTGAACATAAATATAATGTGGGTTGTTTTCCCTCTGGTTGCCCTTTAAAGACTTGAGTTCATTGCAGCTTCAATTAGCTCCTAGTTACAATTATAAGAACTACTGTGAGAAAACCATAGGCTACATGTATGTCTTCCTGACTCTAAGAGTGGTGCTCTATCCACTTAATCATCTTGTTTCATTTTGATGATTATTTCCCTGGCATTATGGGAAACAATATTCATGTTCTGTATGGGTTCAGAATAATTTATTTTTCCGTATATTTAATAAAAACTTGTTGAATTGATTTAAATTCCTTGTTATTTATCTTGCAATTCTGTCATAATTAAATGCCTTTTTTTTAAATTCATGTGCCTTTTGTATGATCTGACATAGAGAAGACTTTTGCTTGGGGTTTAGGCCACGATTTACATAGCTGATGACTCAAAATAGCATCAGGGGTTCAGAGATAGTTGGGGTTTCCAGAATCATGTTAGCATCTCTGGGACCCATTGTAGCAAGAGAGCCTTCATTCCTCTCCCAGAGTCCAATTCTGTACCTCATCAGCTGGCTTCCTTAGACCCATCCCCGTCTCCCACCAGCCCTCTCCCCTACGAACACATATCCAATGGGATTGTGGCCACGATCCCTGATGTTTTAGCCTATCCAAACAGTTTTTCCATAAGCAGAGATAGAACTTTTGCTGAATCATTCATAAAGAAATTTGGGGAGTGACTCTATTATTGTGGTCTTTTGATGTTCTTTCTGGGTGCTTTTAATAATTATTAGATAGAAGCAAAATTATGTACACCTCCTCTTTTTATTGAAATGTGCCATCATAATTTGTCTAGTCTTAATAGTCCGAAAGTATCTTTGGTCATTTTTTATTAGTCTATGATTTTAGATCCTTCCTAATTATTTTTAACAATAAAAATGATTATATAATTAGGTTTGATCTTAAGGGAGAGCAAAATCACTGATCTCACCTGGAAAGCCTCTTATTTTCCCAGCAAGCTCTCACCAAAGGGCCAACGTGTCTGCAATGCAATCATTAGTGATTAATTACTTAGGTAGACCTTTCTATTCTCTTCTTTTAAAATTGTAATACTTCTGGGAGGAGTTAAATTAATTTACACATTAAGTTAACTCATATTACAGTATTAGGTAACTTATATCACCTACTTTCTCCCTCCTTGGAGAAGCAGATTAGAAAAGCCTTAGGCAAAGAACTAGGAAAGCAGCTATCTGTGTGTTGTAGCAGATAGCATTGGAATTGGAAACGTGATGTGACACTTACCAGGATTGTGAAACTGGCAGAATCACAAAACTTGTCTCAGTCTTACTTTCCTCATCTGTAAAATGGGAATAACAGCATCTTCTTCATAGGGTTCTTGTGAGTATTAAATGAAATAATTCATGGAAGGCACTCTATAAATCTTAAAAGTGCTATGTAATTGCAAGTTCAGAAGGGGCATCTGAGGTAAAACACAGCACATGCACTCACAGCGACCCAAAAGTCTTAGTGGAGTTTTGATTTTCAAGAATTAAATATATGAACACAAATATGTGTGTATATATGTAGTCAATTTAACTGCATTTAACTTTTACAACTTCTAGGATTCTTGTGATTTCATTAATACCCTCATTTTCCCTTTTGCAACAACCACACATATTAGCACTTGTGCAGTAGAGAGAAAACAAAACAAAACAAAAAGAATGGCACATGCTGCCAGGTTTTATTCTTTCTTTCTTTCTTTCTTTCTTTCTTTCTTTCTTTCTTTCTTTCTTTCTTTCTTTCTTTCTTTCTTTCTTTCTTTCTTTCTTTCTTTCTTTCTTTCTTTCTTTCTTTCTTTCTTTCTTTTTTTGAGTGGTCATACTCAGGTCCTTAAAGATGTCAACTGGCTCATAAAGTAGATGCAGTTGACAGATTACTTCAAGTGCCACCCATCAGCTGGGAAGATGTGAAGACTAGTGCTGGAGGGGATGTAGAGATCTTGCCAGTCTTGGTGGGATCCAGTAGCAGTTACCAAAGAACGGTCAATGTCTCCCTTGGTTTTTGGAGGGTCAACAAATTACAGAGGTTTACAGAATTGTAATCTACATTATAATACCCTCATCCCACCGTCTGACACTGTGGAAGGTTATATTAAGGATCAAAATGTTTTAGGCTTAGACATTTTATTTGCTTTAGGTTATTTGTGGTACTGTAGATTTCATGTGTTACAAGAAGTGAACATTATCTAAAGTCAATGTTTTTTAATTGAGATGTTAGGTAAAAGGTCACCGAATTCTAGGAAATTACTGGTAAGAAAAATGTTTTATTGTGTGTACTGCATTTTATGGGTTATTTCATAGTTACTGCATTAGGAAAATGCATATTATTAGAATTGCTGTTTTGTTATAAAGAAATTTGTGCAGAAAAGTGTATTTTCAGTACTCTTTAGTGAAAGATTTTGGTTTTTAGTGGTTCCATCTCAGGTTCAACTTATGAAATGTTTTGCTTTTGTATCTTCATGCTATTTTCATTTATCTTTTTCTATTTGGCCAATTATTCTTTTCAAGATATTTTTCATTTCATTGGATTTTTGTGTCTTTTTTAAAATTTTATAATTATAAAATTTTTTGACAGTATATATGCATGAGTAATTTTTTTATAACATTATCCCTTGTATTCATTTTTCCAAATTTTCCCCTCCCTCTCTCTACTCCCTCCCCCCGATGACAGGCAATCCCGCACATTTTACATGTGTTACATTATAACCTAGATACAATATATGTGTGTAAATCCCATTTTCTTGTTGCACATTAAGAATTGGATTCCGAAGGTATAAGTAACCTGGGTAGATAGACAGTAGTGCTAACACGTTACATTCACTTCCCAGTGTCCTTCTCTGGGTGTAGTTATTTCTGTCCATCATTGATCAACTGGAAGTGAGTTGGATCTTCTCTATGTTGAAGATATCCACTTCCATCAGAATCCATCTTCATACAACATTGAAGTGTACTGGTTCTGCTCATTTCACTCAGCAACAGTTGATTTAAGTCTCTCCAAGCCTTTCTGTATTCCTCCTGCTGGTCATTTCTTACAGAGCAATAATATCCCATAACCTTCATATACCACAATTTACCCAACCATTCTCCAATGGATGGACATCCATTCATCTTCCAATTTCTAGCTACAACAAAAAGGGCTGCCACAAACATTTTGGCACATATATGTCTCTTTCCGCTCTTTAGTATTTCTTTGGGATATAAGCCCAATAGCAGTAATGCTGGGTCAAAGGGTATGCACAGTTTGATAACTTTTGGGGCATAATTCCAGATTGCTTTCCAGAATGGTCGGATTCTTTCACAACTCCACCAACAATATATCAGTGTCCCAGTTTTCCCACAGCCCCTCCAACATCCATCATTATTTGTTCCTGTCATTTTAGCTAATCTGTGTGTCTTTTTTTTTTTTTTAACCATTTGGCCTATTCTGTATTTAAGGTGTTATTTCCTTTATTATTCTTTGTGTGTTTCCTTTACTAAGTTGTTGACTCTTTTCTTAAGATTTTCTTTTATCACTCTCATTTCTCTTCCCATTTTCCCCTCAATTTCTCTTACTTGATTTTTAAAAATATTTTTGAGGTCTTCAATTCTTACTTTTTCTTGAGGCTTGGGATGCTGAAGTTTTGACTTTGTTGTCTTCTTCTTCTGAGTGTGTGTTTAGATCTTCCCTGTTATCTTAGTAACTTTCTATGGTCAGGATTTTTTTCTGCTGTTTCTGTTGTTTGCTCTTTTTTCCAGACTATTCCTTAGCTTTTAACTTTATGCTAATGTGGAGCTCTGCTTCCAGAGTGAAGAGTGCCCTGCCCCCAAGTTTCAGGTTCTCTCATTGTAAGAAATAATTCCTGGGATCTGTGATTTTTGACTTTTCCAAGGTGGTCTGACTTAGGAAGAGATGAGTTTCCTACTCTCTTGGCCTGTGTTCTGCTTGTGAGTGACCACAAGCACGCTTTTCTGCCCTGGAACTACAACATGAGTCCTAGCTTTTCTGCAGCCACAGTCCCCAATACATGTGGTGTGCTAGTGCACCACCCAGCACCGTGACCAGGATCAGGAATGGGCAAAGCGGCAGAGTGCTGCCTCCCCTGGCATCTGTGGGCTGAGAGGGCGGGCAGTCACCCGTGCCATGATGGATTCAGCTGCCCCTGAGGCCCACTGCTGGCTGGCCTGGGTGCCCCTCTACTGAACTGGCTCCAATTTTATCCCAGGGCAAATCCAACAATTGTTTTGTACCATCTCTTTATAGGATCTGCCTCTCCACAAGTTTCTCTCCCTCCCTCCTTTCCTCCTTCTTTTCCTTCCTCCCTCCCTCCCTTGTTTTTTGGCAGGGCTTTGGGGAGAACTCAGGTGAGTCCCTTTCCTTTCTGCACCATCTTGGCTCCGCCTCCCTTTGCACCATTTTCTAGGAACATTACTCCTGGAAAGTTGGGGACTAGCTGCATATTCTTGCATGTGAATATATATTTATACACATACACAATATATAACTACACACACACAAAGATAATACAAAAATCTTAGCATAGATTGAAGCCACTAAATGGCATTGAGACTTTTGGAACCTCCTATTTGAGTGTGTATCTACACGTGTGACTATAATGTATGTATTTGTGTGGGGGTATCTTACACCCATCACAGGCCCTATGACATGTGTATGATTGTGTTCCCAACATTACACTCTACCATGTGATCAATATAAATGTATTGTACACACACACACACACACACACACACACACATACACGCCCGTGGCACTGGCTGCATGAGCCACGAGTACAGGCCGCACACATGACCCTCTCACACTTCCCCACTTCCCACAGTCTCCTGATGCTAAGGGCGCACAGAGTCAGTTATATTAAGGCTCCAGCCTATAAAAAGCTTCTAGAGTCTGGGGGGGGGGGAAGTAACCAAGGAGGGGCGCAAAGATTCTTCTCTCCGCTCAGCCTCCAGGCCATGACTTTCGTGGCAATCGCCCCTTCCCCTTTTATGTTTGAGAAGATAGGAACACGGCCCATGAGCGAAGCCCACTGGTCCTGGCAGCTCAGAGAAGCGGATGGAAATGCAGCCGTTTCTGGGATAATGCTGGCCATAGGAGGGCCCCAAGCCCGGTCAGGGGTCAGGAAAATCTCCATGGCACCCCTCTTCCGGGAGTCTGGTGAATGGAGCTCTGGGACGGTGAGAACCCAGGAGCCGGTCCCTGCTGGGCCACTTTCTGGGGGATCGAGAGCGTGGGCTCCGTTTCCTGATTTGTGAGGTGAGGGTCCTGTCTGCACCGCCTTCTCACAGTGAAGAGCAAAGGGTACAAATAACAGTGAGTGTCTGGGTAAGGGCGAAATAACATCCCCAGGAAAACGCTCTCAGTCCCGGGCCCACAAGGGCACGCTCTTAAATCCGCAGAGAGGGTGGAGGTTCCTGTGGGGGCTGCCCCCTGCTCAGGCAGAGTGAGCTGTCGGCGAGGCCGGGTGAAGTGACGGACTCTCTCCTGCCCAGGCCAAAGCGCCCTAGTCCAGATCCATCCTCAGTGCTCCGGGAGCCTCCTTTTAAATGTGAATTCCCTGGGAAGGGGCTCCTGGATGTGGCTCCTACTGGATCCTGATCCCCTGAATGAGCATTAGCTTATTGCAACATCTTCTCCCCATAGGAGAGGCCATAGGATTATAAAAAACCCTTTCTCTCTGTCTCTGTCTCTGTCTCTGTTTTTGTCTGTCCTTCTCTCTCTTTCTTCCTCCTTCCCTTCTCCCCCTCTCCGTTTCTTTCTCTCTTGTCTCTTGTCTGTGTCTCTTTCTCTCCCTCCCTCTCCCTCCTCTCTCCCCTTCCCTCCCTCCTTTTTCTCTGTTCTCTCTCTCTGTCCCCCCATCACTTTTTCCTTCAGCCTTCTGAAATGCAAGCAGACACCCCTGAATTTCCCATTTGATCTGAAATCCGTTCAGGGTTTGGCACAAGCCTTTATGAGGCTAAAGCTGTAACCCCCAATCTTGGACTGTTAGAACTGGAGGGAGACAAGAAGTCCCAATTTCAGTCTTTCAGTCGGAGATACTTCCCAGCTCTGTGATTCGGGCCAGTCACTCAAACTGTCTCAGTTTAAGTGTGAAATGGGGATCATGACAGAACGTGGCTCCCAGGGAGGTTGTGAAGATTAATTGAGATAATATTTATAAGAAGCACCTAGTACTTTTTATCATGTGCCACAATAAACAATATAAAAATGCTTCTCCCCCTCCCTCCTCCCTCCCATCCCATTTTGCCTGTTATGTCAGTACTGGAGTACGCAGAACGAGGGAAAGGATTGCAGTGTATACAAATATTTACAGTAACTCTTCTCAGAATAGCCTCAAACTGGCATTGAAGGGAGTGCCCACCCTTAGAACACGTCTAAACGAGTTGACTTCTATTAAGGGATAATAATATGTCCAATTAATGAAACACAATAGCGAATGTCAAAACACTGGGTGATGTATGAATTTAATATTGTTATCTTATAAGAAACAAGAAAAGGGACAGCTTCAGAGGAAACAGGAACGATCTTTATGATCTGATGCAGCATTGAGGGTAAGAGGAGACCCAGAACTAGCAGAACAATGTATACAATGGCATTATAGAGAAAAATAGCTTTGAAGGATGTGAAGTATAACGGTCTGGAACTCTGCCCAAAGGGCTATAAAACTGTCCATACTCTTTGATCCAGCAGTGTCACTACTAAATCTGCATCTCAAAGGGATCAAAGGAAAAATAAAAAAGGAAAAGACCTATCTGGACCAAAAAAAAAAGTTTTATGGCAGCTGTCTTTGTAGAAGCAAGAATTGGAAATTGAAGGGAAAGTGGGGAATGAGTTGTGGTGTAGAATTGTCCCGGAATATTGTTGTTCTCTAAGAAATGACAAGCAGACTGGGTTCAAGGAACCTTCAAAGACTTAAATGAACTGACCCAAAGCGAAGTGAGCAGGAGCGGGAGGATATCGTGCACAGTGAGGGCCATATTGTGCAATGACCAACCATGTACTTACCTTAGCTCTTCAATGTAATGATCTGTGACAAGTCTGGGTGGGGCACCCATGGGGGGTGCCATAGTGTACTGAGCCCTGGACCTGGAGGCAGAAAGATTCTTCATCTTGTCCCAGTGTGGTTTCAGACGATTACGACTTGTGTGACCCTGGGCGACTAATTTAACTCAGTTTCCTCATCTGTAAAATGGGCTGCAAAAGGATAGCAAACCATTCCAGTATCTTTGCCATGAAAATTCTAAATAGGATCTCAGAGGGTCCTACCCACCTGAAAAATGCAAAGGCAAAAGGAGATTTCTGAAGGATTGATGATTAAAAATGCTTTCCATCTCTGAGATAGACTTGATAGAATCTGAATGCTGACTTGATCTTTTTGGGGGGGAAGGTGATAGTATTTTCTTTCACAATATGACTAATATAGCAACATGTTTTCCATGAATGTATAACCTACTTAAAATTGCTTACCTTCTCAATGCAGGGGAAAGGGAAAGGAACATGAAGTTCAAAATTTTAAATAAAACACAAATGGTAAAAGCTGCTTGTATGCATAATTGAAAAAATATTCTCCACAAAAGATGTTAGAACTCGGAACAATACAGTGAGTCTGAAGGACTGAAGGCAAATCATACCACATCACATTTTCCCAGAAATGAGGGGGGCTTCAAATCTACAATGAGACATGCATATCTGCCCAGAGCCAATGTGGAGTTTTTTCTCACTGAAGCATGCTTAGTAACTCTAAGGATTTTTAAGATTTTGTTCTAGGGTGCAGGATTTGAGGGAAAAGTGACAAATGCTTGGAAAACAAATGTTAATATTAATAACTTTATATATGAGGGCCAAGTCTGGATTCTCCCTAAAATGATCTCTTTTAGTTTTGACTTATTGTTGAATAAAATTAAAGAAAGAAGTATGTTACATAAAACAATAAATGCACCATTTAACCTGTGTGCAATCAGTTCTTCCAAAGAGGGTTTGTTAATCGGTCAACCATCTACAAACATTTATTAAATGTCTCCCATGTGTTAGACTCTGGAAATCATAGATTTTTTAAATTGAAGAGACCTTAGAGAACACTGGATCCAATGCCTTGATTTCAGGGATTAGATTACAGAAACCCGGAGCCACATAGTGAGTTGCCTAGAGTTACACACTTGAGGAAGCAATAAAACTTAGGCCTTCCTGATTGGGTTCATACTTGCTTTCAAGGAACTTACAATTTAGTAAAGATTTAATAAAACATGAAACAAAAGTGATATTTCTGGATTAGCTGTAAAAACCTTATTCTATGAGTATTTTTGTTTGTTTGTTTGTTTTGTTTTTGTGTTTTTTTTTTTTTTTTTTTTTGACTTAGTGGTCCTCATTTGAAATTACACTTGCTCTCTTAATTGATGATTCTGTCTTTCAAAACCCAAGACCATCTTTTTCCACATATTCGCTTTGCCCTTTAATACAGTTTCCCAGAAGTGGGTTTCCCTTTCTCTTGTGGCTTCTGCCCTCTCATGTCTTGGCTTTTCTGAGCACAGATGAGAAGGGTCAGACAGACTCATGGTGACCTGATCCTCCATTTCTAGTCACCTCATATGCCAACGTTGAGGTCACCGCTGGTGAACTTTGGTTTTGGATCCCCAAAGGCTGTGCAGAGCCCACCTGAGAAGTGGAACCTTGCCAGGTGTTGTGGAGAATAAACCTTCACTTCCTGCTTCAGCAGGATTAATGGCCTATATTTTACACAGTGAATAATATGATTTCCCTTGATTCTTTTCGATTAGTTTCCTTTCCATTCCGCTCCAATTACTGCCAACTAAAACCACTCTCTGTAATTCTGGACAGTGGATTCCAAAATTCCCGCCTCTATTAACCCTAAAGCTAAGAGTCTACAAGGCTATAAATGTTTGGTTGACACCAGACAAGCCAGGATCTTGGGGAACTTCAATAAAGGAACGTAAAGAAGACATTTGGGGCAGCTAAAGTTCCATTTGCCTCCAGGATGCTTGCCAAAGAGTGCATGAGATTTATTTCCTAATTAGTGAAGGGTAAGCCACCACCGAATGAGAGGTTATTTGGCTTAGATAAGTGGTGAAAATTCAGAGCCTTATCTGAAATTTATCTGAACCATATCTGAATTTTTATGAACTTTATAAATCTTTAGTCTAAAAAAAAATCGAGCTATAATTCTTGAGCGAAAATGCAGTCTCCAGAGATTTATGATTGCCCCATCTCTGGGCTGAGCCCAAAATACTCTTTCTCCTGGTCTCCTGGAACTTTTTGGCCTGTCCTACCCCCACACAAGTCATGATCTATTACTTTTCTAAATGCATCCACATTTCAAAGGAGACCGGCTTTCTTTCCATTCTAAACGTAGATTTAAAGAAACTTGGGCATTTGGAGGCTAATTCTAAATCTGTTTAACTATCACACAGAAAACTGTCCTTATTTCTGTATTCTAAGGTGGAGTCTTTAGCATCTAGAAAGACAAAAGCACAAAAGATAGCTGGTGGGAGTCCAGAAATTTATCACTTGTCATTTATTAAACCCTTTCTGTGTGCCATGCGTTGTGTTGGGCGCTGGTGGGCCAAAATCAAGGGATAGGGAAAGCCCCTGCCCTTGAGAACTTTAAGTCCTATGGAATAAGATAGGCAAAATAAATGGGAACTAGATAAAAGGTAGTTGGGGGTGTAGCAAAGGCTTCAGGTAACAACCGGCACTTACCCTGAGTCTTGAGGGACATTGAAGATTTTCAGAAGTGGAAATGGGAGCCACTCATGCAAGGAGAGATCCCCATTTTATTTATTCATTTCACATTAGCCTCTTAGCCAGAAATCCTTTTGGTATAGCAGAAAGAACTCTGAGCTTGGAGTTAGAGATCGGGGTTTAAATCTCCCCTTGCCTATTCTTGGAGGCACCTTATGTAATTCTTAGCTATGCAACGAGAACTTTGAACCAGACACTCTTCAAGGCCTCTCCCAGGCTCTCTGAGCCTCAGTTTCCCCGTTACTAACGAGCACATTGATGTCTTTGTTCAGAGAGCGCAGGAGTAAAGGGGCGCTTTGGTACCCCCTGAGTGGATGTGGCCGGGCACTGTTATGACTCGATTTCTCCCCTGCAGACTCGTTCCCTGGCTTCTCAGAGCCATAAGAGCATTTTATTCCTGCACAACTTCCTTGCATGTTGCTCTTAACTCCTGATAAAATATTTATATGGGGGCAAACCTGGCAGATCGTGTTCTGTAATGGCTTTTACAACTCTGTTATTAAAACGTGGTCGGGCAGTCAAACATTTCTGCGCTGCCCCCGATGGTATTTATAGTAGCCCGGCATAAATTGTTAATCATGAGGGATGGCTGGATGCTGTTGTGGAGGGGACAGGAGAGCCCAGCACCCTGAAATGTAAATATGCCTGGAGTCTTATCTGAGCTTCCATAGGAAGCTGCCGCTGCAATCTCAGCACTAGACAATGTAGGGACTAACCTCTCCGAGGAGATTTATAAATCAGGGCAAGAAGCAAACGGGAACGTTTTCCCATAAAGTCATTGCTTGCTTATCTCTTCCCAAGGAATGGGACCCTCTTTCTCTTAGAGAATTTTAGATTGTAATCCACCTAAGTGCTCTCCCTTTCCCCTCAAACTGTCCCCCCTTTTCTTCTTGCAAATAAATCTGGTGACATTGGTTTCAACTCAATAAATCAATTATTAGACATTTATTAAGCACCTACAACATGTGACTTACTGTGTCGGGTAGTGAGCAGCAAAGACAAAGCAAAACAAACAAATGCATGTTCTTGTTCTCCAGGAGTTTACTTTCTACTGGAAGACACAGAGTATTAATTAAATATTAGTTAAATAAGTACATTCTATGGGGGAGGACAAAAGTAGCAGACTCATGGGAAGCTTTCCGGGGAGGGGTGGTCTCGGAGCTGGCTCCTGGAAGTAGCTAGGGATTCGAAGAGGAGGAGGAGGGAGGAAGGGAGGACATTCCAACGATCCCGGTCGGCCCGAACACTCATTTGAAGATGCAATGGAATGGAATGAGAAGAGGGCTCAAAGGGCACATTTGGGAAGCAGTTGCAGAGCCCAGGAAAGGGAGCCATATGAAATAGGTCTGAGGGGGAGCAGATTTTGAAGGACTTTAAGTGTGAGCTGAGGAGTTTGTATTTCATTGTTAGAATCAATGAAGGACTACAGAGTATTTGGGAGCAAGTTGATAAAATGATCTGACCTGTGCTTAAAGAAGATTATTTTGGTGGGCATGTGGAAGTTTGGGAGAGGGGAGAGTCTTGATGCAGGGAGGAGCAGCTGTCCAAATAAGAGGGAGGAAGGCAGTGCCATATGTTGGGAAGATTGATCTTCTGAGTTCAAATCTGACTTTAGATGTTTCCTAGATTTGTGGGCCTGGAAAAGTCACTTAATCATGTTTGCCTCAGTTTTCTCATCTGTAACATGGGCTTGGAAAGGAAATGGCCAACCACTCCAGTATCTTTACCACGGAAACCTCCATGGGGCCTGAAATGACTGAAGAACAGCCACCAAATGTCAGGAGAAAAGGGAATCTGTCGCCAGATGTTGGATGCATCGTGACTTGGCGGTTATACGGTAGAACAATTGCATTGTTCGTTCCTATGTGACGTGGGCTACACTGAAGATCGAGTCATATCGGCCAATGTGCAATAGACCAGCATTTATTAATTAACCAGTTAGTGTGAACTCCCAACTTTGATATATAAAATATTCAAAAAAAGGAGAAAAGTCAGGAATCTGATTCCCAAATCCTTTCATGGGTAAGCTCTAACAGCATTCAGGGGATCCCTCTATGGCTTTCTGTTGGAGTGTGAGAGAGTGCCCACCCAACCAGTCCTTCCTAGCAGCTTTTAGTGATTAGATGAAATAGGAACACACCCAAAAGCAGAGGATAAAGGCCCCTATTAGGGGGGAAATGGGACCTCTTACCATGAATGAACAAAATATTAGGAAAGTGTGTACCAGGTACAAAACCCTGTGGCGAGCTCCAGGGAGGCAGAGAAAAGCGAGACACTCTCGGGAAGCTCCCATCCCGGTGAGGAAGACCTCACAAAAGGAACGCCTCAGCTGTCGGCGGGATGGAAAAGTCCCAAGGTTCCAGGGGGCAGCAGCAAAGCAGATGGTAAGGGCCTTCTTCAATGTCATTTCTACTGATAAAATCAGAACAGTTTCTGGGGTTGGACCAGTTGACAGCGCAAAGGACTTTGATGGGGGGAAACAGACCAAAACAAACAAAGAAAACTTTTTTTTCCCAGTCTTCAAAAGATGTGGCTGCAACATCTATAGGAACATATATCAGACTTCAAACCCACAGAGATTATTTCAGAGAATGATGGTTACAGACACTGAGCTACTGGGCTGGAAGCATGGCAGTCCAAAGGCTTTTTTTTTTGGGTTCAGGGTCCTAGGATGTTTCTTTCATGTCTGAGGGGGACATGATGGTCAAACTGGTGATGATTTGACTTGCCTGATCCGTGCTCGCTCTCTCTGTCTTTCTGTCTCGCTGTCTCTGTCTCTGAATCTCTGTCTTTGTTTCTGTTTCTCTGTGTGTGTATCTCTGTCTCTCTGTTTCTGTCTCTCCCCCTTTCTCCCTTCCTCCCTTCCCATCTCTCTCTCTCTCTTTCTCCATTTCTCTATCTTTTGTTGTCTCTCTCCTTTCTTTCTCTTCTGCCACACAACAATTAGCACACATATATATGCATGTGTGTATATTTATATGTATATCCATATAGTGATGCTTCTCTTCCCTGTCACAGATTTCAACTTGCATGCTTTAGTACTTGGGCCTTAGAAAGCCCATGGCTAGGGCCACAACAGGTAGAGATGGAAGAAATCGGGTGGCCTGTCATTCCAGCTATGACTTTTGGGGAGTAACAGTCAAGTTAATACAAAACCCAGAAGGAATTGGGAAAGAGCACCACCATAGTCTAGGTTCTTCAGGGTCTCCAGAAATTTACTTAGCTATTCACTCCTCTGCCTAGATATTCACATTATGCTATGATCTCCCCCATCTCACCAAAGAGCAGCCAGTATCAAACTTGTCTGAATTGAAGGAAATTGCTTCCTCTTCACCCATATTCGGAAATCTCTTCCCATTCTGAACCCCTAACAGCGTCCCTCCCTTGTGCACCTGTTGCTGATGTAAATGCTTTGCCATGCTTTTTAAAATTCAGACATTTTATGCCATCACCTCTCCCTCCCCCCTCCCCAAGCCCTTTCTCCATGATTTTCTGGATCATTTTTTTTCTCCCTAGGACTGATTATTCAGGGATGTGATCGCAGCAGTGACGATGTGATTTCTTGGGTTCCTCAGGGAGCCTGGCCATGGGGTTTGCTCAGCACCATCTAATTGGACTAGGCCTGGGAGAGTATTGACTGTGGCAGTAAGTCATGCTTGGCGAGCCAGATCCGGCACCGGCAGAAATTCTCCCACGTTCTCGGCAGTCCCCTTCGGGTTCCATGATGGGCTGATTAGCAGCTCAGCTCTTTAAAGAAAGCCATCAATCAGCCTCGCCTGTCGGTAGTCTCACTCCCAGTTTCCAAACGTGATGAATGCCATCAAATGGTCTGGACCTCGTAATTGCAAATCAGTCATCTCTCCATTATGCAAATGCGACTTCAGCCAATCTGAGGAGCCCCTGGGCAAGCGCACCTTAGTTCGGTTTTGTACTAGAATCCATTATGGGCTCCCTGGACAAAGGCAGGTGGAAATGGGTTACGGTCCGGAAGGAGAGAAAAGGAAGCAGTGATTGATTGATGACCGCAGTGGGTTCTAGCATTTTGCCTCAGAACTATTTCCAGATTCACTGAGCTGTGCCGGTTGATGTGATGGAGGCCTGAAAATACTTAGAACTTAACAATCCTTCACGCAAGTTGAGGTGTCTGTGAAACTTCTCCCTCCCCCCCACCCCATGTAATTTAGATGTTCATAGTGTGTTCAAGTTGGCAGTGGATTTATAGATTACCTAGTGTTTATGGCATCTGGACATGAGCGTTAGAGCCGGAACACGCCTCAGAAATGATGGCTTTCATGGCTTCATTTTCCTGACAAGAAAACCGAAGTGCAATCTTCAGCCACAGATTTTATTTTTTATTTTTGTCCTGATGATGAGATCAGATATGAGAGATTTTATTGTTTAATTTTAATTTTTTATTAATTTTATGTTTTAATGTTTATGCTTAATGTTAAATGTTAATGTTTAACAGAGGGACTAAAGAACAACATGGGGATTTGGACGTCTGACTCCAGGAAGCCCCTGCTAATCTTCCCATTCCCTGGAAATAGCCTCGTTGTAATGAAAAGCAAGTTATTTTCTATTTGTGTAGAGTAGGGAGTGGGAGAAAGAGTAATGACAACATGCCGCTCTCTGACTCAGATCCAAGTAAATACAGATGTGAGGAAAGTGATAGGATTCGAGGGACAATTTTCTGTTGTTGTCAGGGCCGGACCTTGTTTAAAAACTGATGTGCCCATTGGAAAGGAGGTGGAGTGCACCAAAAGGGACACACCTCAGACCTGGCCCGTGGCTTAGAATGTAGAAGCTCAAACAAACTTAGGAGCCAGACTAGAATTCTGACATTAAATTGACTAGTAGCCGGGCAGCTTAAGTGACATGGAGGATGAGCTTCTGAGTCTGAGAGTCATGAAGATAGGAATTCAAATCCAGCCTTAGATAGTTACTAGATGTGTGAATCTGGGTGAGTCACTTAATCTATCTCTGGCTCATAGGGAAATAAATCTTCCTCAGTGTTGTTGTGAGGATCAAATGAGTGTCTGGCACATAGTAGGCACTTAATAAATGCTTCTTCTCCACTGCTAGTGGAAAATGCAGGATACATTCAGCAAAGCAAAGGGTCTGGCTGGTGACCGTAGCTGGGTCACATAAGCTCGCTGTGCCTTAGTTTTGTTGTCTGTAAAACGAGACAGTTGGACATGTTGACCTTTCTGTCCCTTTCTGTCCCTTTCTCCCCTTTCTGTAAGGACCTAAAGAAAAACCAGGTGAGTGGGGGGAGGATTTCATCCAGGCTTGAAAAGATTCATGAAAAACAAAACAGAACAGAAGCAAAAACACATTATTGTCCTGTTAATTCTTTTGGTTCTGCCTTCTTAAAAGTTGATTGTCAATAGGTGATTGTTTTTGTCGAAAATTATGATGGTCATAATTTTAAAAAAAGGGAAAAAGAGAAGAGAAAAGGAAAGGAAAGATTTCCAAATGTCAGCTTTTGGGGGCCTAACAGAGGTTTTTGTTCCCACACACTTTGTTCCTAATCTCTAGGAGCCCAGAAGAACAAAGGCCCACACCAGCATAGCTCTTTTTATCTCCCAGGAGGTGGCTACCAATTAAGTAGACATGGATGTTAGCTATGTGGGGCTGAACATGGCAACGATATTATTTTGCCCAATGATAGAGTTTGGAGGCAGAAATGCTGCTGAGAAGAGCTCCTAGGGCAAGCCCTGACCTTCAGCATTAGCCACCTGTGGGAGCCAAACATAATGATGACAATTCCATTTGCCTTCTGGCAAAGTTCCTAGCTTTACCAGTTTGACAAACCCACCAAGGACTCCATCTTTTAAGTTCAAAAAAGATCTTTCGAAGCTCGAAGGCATTGCCCCAAGGGTAGTGTCATAGAAAAGAGCCTCAATATCCAGGGCACATCAAAGCTTCGGGCTGGAGCGGGGGTCTTGGTAACACTGGCATTCAATTGAATTCAGTATGACTGTATCAAATGCCTACTAGGGCCCAGGCTCATGCTCAGGACCAGAGAGACAAAAAATGAAACGGAATATGGTGCTTTTCCTAAAGGGTTCATAAATGGGAAAGTAAAAATAATCACCACTACTAACCACTACTGCTGTCACTATTACTAGCAACTACTATTATATTACTACTACTGTTATTATGACTATTATTACTATTGCTATTACCTGCTACTATTATAACTGTTTTCTACTACTATTACTACTGCTATTGTTACCATTATTAACTACTACTACTGTTACCACTAACTGCTATTGTTATTACTACCTACTACAACCACTACTAATGCTATTAACTGCTACTATTCCTACTACCATTACTACTATTACTATTGTTACTACTTAGTACTGCTACTATTTCTATTAATAGCTACTGTTTCTACTATTCTCACTCCCCTTACTACTATAACTAATACTACCTATTATTATTAATTATTGTTACTACTACTAATACTACCATTACTACTGCTACTATTACAACTATTACTAGTTAGTAGTCGTAGTTGTTAGTATCCTTAGTATAGTATTTAGTAGAGTATAATTAATACTTAGTAGTTGGTAGTAGTAATAGTAACAATATAGTAGTACTAGTATAGTAGTTATTAGCAGTAGCATATAGTAGTTATTAGTAGTAGTAGGTAATAATTCTAGGTAGTAGTGAACACAAAAACAACAAAATAAATAGGAGCGAATAAGTTCCTAATTCAATTCAATCCTACAAGATGATCATCTAGTCACCTGATTACTGGCTTGCAAAACGTGTTTCATGACATAAGGCCTGATGTTTTGCAATGCAGTTATGATCTAAATCAAACTTTTTGCTCCATGTTAAAAAAGGTCACTCAAGAGCCCTTGGATTGAAAAGACCCTCTTGAGTCACGCCATAATGCATCTCCCCATCGCTCATACAAATTGGGCCAGGTCTCTCTGGGGTGAAATCCTCCCTCCACAATACAAGATAACCATGAATACTTCATGTATGGCAACCTTATGACAACATCTCCAACTATGCCATTAGACTTATCTTTGCCAGATAATCTAAAAATATCATCTCTGCAGAATGGAAATAACATTTAATATCAAATGTCTTTATACTCTTCTTCATAGAATGTTGGACCCTGAAAAGGCCTCAGAGCAATAGAATGGAAGTAAACCTTGCAGTATATTGATGCTTTCTGGAATTAAAACTCCTTTGTTTTAATAGCATGAGGCTTCTGAGTCAGACCCAGAGGGATGACGTGAATTAATTGCCTGAGACTCCAGCCAGTAAATGGCAGGGGCAGGATTAGAAAACCTTCCAAGTCTTGGCTTTTTACTGTGCTACAGACCCTGAAATCTCTTCCTCTGACTCCCCAATTTAGAGACATTCAGTTAAAAAATCTATTTATTTCTGTCAAACATCTTCTAATAGTTCTTCAGTTCACAGTGACAGAGCCAGAGAATTCAGTTGAGGAAAGAGAGCCTTTTTCACCATTAGGCTATTGATAAACTTTCTTGCCTTCTCCTTATCTAACAAAAGATGGGGCTCAAAGATCTGATTCTGTCTGGGGGAGAATTGTACTTATCTCCCAAATGCTCCTTGCTTGCTTCACTATTAAACGGCCCTCGACAAGAGGGTTGGAAGGAAGCTTCTTTCATTTTGAGGGATCTAGCCAGCCCCCCATCATTGTTGAAACATGTTGGAGGAGAAGGAAGAGGAACTTTGTGTTTTCTTTGGAGTACTTTCAATGGGCAGAAAAAGGACTTTGCTTTCTAGTGCTCCAAGAGGGAATTTGAAGCTCTTTTATAACCCAAACCAAAGAAATCCTCTTGAGTTAACGCCATCATGCATCTTTCCGTCTCTCACACAGATTGGTCCAGGTCTCTCTGGGGCTGGAACATCCCTCCACAAAACAAGATAACAATAAATACTTCATCCATAACAACCCTTTTTCCCCTTGACCCCCATGACAGAATCTCAAAAGATACATATTTCAACCAAAGTTTACAAATGGAAATCAGCTTGAAAATCTGCAACCTTCCTTTTGAAAAGTTGTAAAATCCCTGGGACTTAAAAAAATCGGCCCCATTGGCTGTTATTTGTCAGGTTTGACTCAGAGATTTGTCAAAGAGGAAAACAGATGCTCTTGGGCCGGCAGAGCAAAACCATGGGACGTCTGATTCATTGAAGGGTTTCACCAAAGGGCCCATCAGAAGAGGAACAAGTTGGGAAGTCGTGGATTCTGGCTTGGGCTGATGCTGAGCAGATCCCGACCTTTCTTTTGAAAAATAGTTTGGGGATGTATCTTGTCTGGGATGAGCACATCTGAAGCTTTCTAACCCGCTTCCTCCAATGATCCCGTTTCTTAAAGATTCTTCCCACTCCAACAGTTCATAAACAAATAGCGTTTCCCATGGCATGGACTGGCTGAAGACAGGCTGGGGGAGAAACAAAAAGGGAGAAAGCAGAAGGAATGCATGTCATGCGAGATCATTAATAAGAATACTTTCTGATGGAAAATTCCCAGTTTCCTTTGAACCACTGCCTGGGGGGAATGTCCTCTCAGAAACATAGGACTTTCATATAATATGCCATTAAGTCGGTTTCATGGTTCCCTTTGAATTTTTATAGGATAGAGTCAGGGTGTGGAATATATTCATATTCTAGGGAAATTACAGTACGATGTGTATGGGCCTTGTATAAGTATTATTGAGGAGGACTTGAAACGTCCCCCAGACATCTCCGGCACGTGCTGTAGCATATGGGACTACCTTTATTTAACCCCAAGAGCCAGCTCTGATCGGTGCCCCCAGATCCCTGCACTGGATGAATATTAAGCTGACTATGCTTAAGGAAGTGCTGAAATGTGGAACAATCGGATTGTTGCCCCTTGTAGATAAGTTTGTAAAAAATCTCTCATGCAAGCAAAAAAAAAAAAAAAAAAAAATGCACCTGGAAAGAATTCATCGACCCTACCTGTGCTTGCCAGCGTGGAAGAGATGTTGTTCTGATAAGCAACAAATAGGGGACTACAAACCAGAAAGGCCCCAGGAATTTCAAAATATTCATAGCAACATTTTTGTGGTAGCAAAACTAGCTCCGAAAACAAAACCTGGAAACCAAGGGAATGCTCGTCGATCGGGAGAAGATAGCTGAATATACTCTGCAATGTGAGGAGAATGGAATATTATTTTATTCTAGAAACTGTGGCTGCAAGGAGTTCAGAGAATCATGGGAAGACTTGATGGACTGATACATGGGGAAATTTTTAGAAACAGAAATATAATATAAACAATTATTATGTAAATGAAAATAACAGTAAAAGCTGAGTGATTATTCTTGGACCAATAGAAGAGACGGGAATGAATGATCTTTTCTACATTTTTTGAAGTGGCCGGGACTGTAAGGACAGAATTCTGAAGATACCGCCATACACAGTTGTTGTGTAGATTGAGTTTATTTAATTGTTTTGCTTTTTTTCCTCTTAGGCAATAGACAGTTCACTGGGTTAGGGGAAATATATCTGAGAATGATTGTGGTTTTAAAATGAAAATCAAACTTCAATGAAAAACAAAGAATTGTGGGATTAGTCCCATGGGGGTACATTTTAGATGTTTCCTTAAAAATGTATCGGCACATTTTTCAGATATTGAAATTCGGAGGCAATTTTCTCTTACCTCTGGATGAGTCATGGCCACAGCTTTCTGAAAGCTCAATACTGTCGAGACTAGGGTTCCAGGCAAGAGGAAAATCAGCCTGTTTCTTCCCAATGGCTTTGCTCCCAGTGCAAATGACCATTCTGCAAGATTTGGGTCATGAAGATCTGTATGACCCTGAGCAGGTCGCTTTACCCTGTTTGCCTTAGCTTAAATAGTTAATAATAACAAGGTTGCTATGAGGATTAAATGAGATAACATTTATAAAGCACCTAGCACAGTGCCTGACACATAATAACACTATAATATATATTAGTTATTAATATTTTAAGGAACTTAAACTTTTTTTTTCTTATTTGGTTCTCCCCCAAATCCAGGAAGGCAGTATGTTCATAGATTATTTCCATTTTATCAGATAAGGAAGCCGACTATGAGGGATTAAGTCACAGAGCTAGGAAGGGGATGGCAGGAACCCAAACTCTTTTTACAGAATCCAGATCTCACAGATCCTCTCTGTATCTCCCTATTTTGCACATTAGGACCTTTTCCATAGGGGAGGCTAAGTGTATCCATCCTGTCTGTCGAGAAAAATAGCTCAACGCCTGTGTTGTACAAGGAAGGGATGCTTTGGTTGGCAATAGGATTTCCAAGTGAATTTTGACAACAACGAACCAAATGTTATTTATTTAAAGGGAGGTTATTCCTGGGAATTATTATTTTCCAGAGACAAGCCCAACTTTTAGGACCACACTGATCTAAATCACATGCAGATAGATAAAATTCGTCCGAGATAGAAACCCCAAAGGCAAAGGAAGCCCTTTTTTTTTTTTTTTTAAGGTTGAAGCTGACCTGAGGATTGGGTGATCTTCCTGTGAAAGCCTAAAACATGTTTATAACTCTAGTGGGAGGAATCTCAGAAACCATCTAGTCGAGGATTAGAACTAGAAGGGACCCTGTAGATCACTCCAAGAGCTGAGGAAAGAACCAAGCCAGAAATTTAAGGACACTTGACCAGAGAGCTCTCTGCAGTCTGCTGTGATTTCTAACATGAGTGGGCCATGTTGTATTGAGCAGTTGTATTGATTGATTGGTTGCTGTCCTTTGTACGCAGAGACCAACATGATAGAGTCGAGTCACAGTGTGTCCAACTGGGTACGAGCTCATGATTCTCTGCCGTGGCTAAGATAGAAATAGTCCCTGGGAACAACTGTGGCCTTCTCCAACTTTGGGCATCTGGCGTTTGAGATAATTCACTTCCTAGAGCACAGCACCTCCTCTGAGGAGAGCACCCGTGCATGGATGTCCCCCATGTCACACAATCACTTCTAAAGTTATTAAGAGAAACTTGCTGGCAGTTGGGTTAGCTGCACCCTACTTCCCCTCAGTTTAATAATTTTACATCGATCAGCACCTTGAGATTTGCAAAGCTCTTCTCACATAATGTCTGAGACTATATCTGAACACAGGTCTTCCTGGCTCTAGGTCGAGATCCCTAGTTACTGTGCCACTTAATATTTCTTTTCCTCGACCCAGAAGCCCAATTTCCAACCTTCCTTCTTCCTCTTCAGTTGCTTAGGGCTCCTCCATGGACAACATCTCATGCTTCAGAAATGCTCAGTCTCCCAAACACTTCCATTAGTCGTCATGAACGTCTCCCCTCATTTCCCCAGACTTCTGTTTTGCACTTAGGTACTTATTCCTCCTAAAAACTACATGCAGTCTTTACCTGGGGCCTTCAACAAAGTTCCTTCCTTCCAATGTAAAAGTAGTTGTACAGATCCTTTTTGTATCTCTCTATCTTGCACATTAGGAACTTTCTCCATTTGGGAGGCTTAGTGAATCTGTCCTGTCTGTTAGGAGAATGTATTCTGATGGAAGCGGATATCTTCAGATCTAATTCAGTTCCAGTTGATGGACAGACTCAGCTATACCCAGAGAAGGAACACTGGGAAATGAATGTAAACTGTTTGCACTTTTGTCTTTCTTCCCAGGTTACTTTACCTTCTGAATCCAATTCTTCCTGTGCAACAAGAAATTCGGTTCTGCACACATAGATTGTATCTAGGATATACTATAACACATTTAACATGTATGGGACTGCCTGTCATCTAGGGGAGGGGGTGGAGGGAAAGAGGGGAAATTCGGAACAGAAGTGAGTGCAAGGGATAATGTTGTAAAAAATTACCTATGCATATGTACTGTCAAAAAAGTTATAATTATAAAATTAATTTTAAAAATGTAAAAAAAAAAGGAAAATAGACCAGAGCCTGTGTCCTTCAAGAAAGAGATGGTTTGGTGGGCAATAAGATTTCCAAATGAATTTCGATCCCCCAAAAGCAAACAAATGTTTTTATTTTATTTTTATTTCAAAGCAAAGGAAAATTTTAACAAGATGGAGATTTTTGGAAATTTACCCAAACTCTTCACTATCTGCTTTTTCCCAGGTTGGAACAGTCTCCTTCAGATGTGACCTCCAGAAAATGCCCACAGTCCTCTGGACTCAGTGTTGGCATCCTCACTCTGGGACTGAGCTTTGTTGATTGATGAATAATTAAGTACAAACTCCGTTGGCCTTTTATGTTTAAGTGGCTCCTGACCAGACCAGACTTCACATCCATCCCTTGTGGCCATCCTCTGGGCCATCTTGCCACCCTTCCTTGTCGGACATGCTGAATCTCCCCTCCCTCCTTCCCATTTTCAATCCTTTGCATTTCCTCTGGAAAGGGCATATTGATTGTCTGGTCTATGGATCAATTCTCAAGCCTGAAACTTCCTATATCAAAGCCCCTTCCCTAGATGCCCCTTGTCCCAATGTTCTCTCTCCTTTCCGTGTAAGCATCTTCTTGGCAGGGACTGCTTTACTTTTACATCTGTATTATAAGCACTTAGCAATGTGTTTGACCCATAGTAAATACTTAATAACTGCTTTTGGGTTCATTAATTCATGCTTGCAATCATAGTAGCCAAGTTGCAAACCACTTTAAATATGCATAAGGTAAATCTGAAGTGAGAGCTAAGGGGTGTTGGGAGAGGCTGGCAAGTGTATGTTTGGGAGAGCACTCAACAAGCGCAATTATCAAGTGCCTATGGCGTGTTAGGCATGGCTCTAAACCCTGGGAAGGGCAGCTGTTTCCTCCATTCCCCATTGATATCTGTCAGATTTATACCAGCACTGTAGCATACTGGGAGCCCTGGCCCATTTGACGAAGGCCATAGCCTAGGCACTGAGAGTCAGTCCAAGAATGGTACGGTATCCAGGAGCTTTCACTCTTGGGCTGTTTTCTGAATTTTTTCTTTCTGTATGATCCTCTTGCACTTGAGTCTTCTGCCACTGGCTGGTTGAGAAGTCAAAAAGCATTAGGCCAGCCCAATCCCAGTATAACAACCTATTAATTCCATCTACCTTTGGAAAGTGGAGCATCTATAGGATCATAACATCCAGATATTGACCCCTAGGCATCCCTTCTCTGGGAATGAATTGCTAATGAGCTTAGCCTTGACTGCTACAAATATCTTCCCTTATGTCCACATGCTCTGGGCCAAGAGAGATATCTTTGGACAACCTTGGTCGCCATAGTGATGGAGAAGGGACAACGATCCTCCATCACCATGGATGCTAAAACTGGAAAGCATAACTCTTTAAAAGCAGTCTCTTTGATTTGCTCATTCTCCCAGCAAGCCACGCTTGTTAGCAGACAGATCCATCAGTCTAATCAGAGTCAATGCCTCCCACCATACTATTTGTCTTCTCTGAATATACCGGACAAAGCATCAGTCTTATCAACCTCCATTCCATCTAGCTGTTCCTCACGCCCCAGCAAGATCATATTCTCCCTGCTGTTGTGACAAAAAGCGGGTTGAATTGAGTTCCTTCATTTTCAAAGGTTGAGTTCCTTCTGCTTGAAGTTAAAGGTAATTACTGTAAGTCCATATGCTTAAGCTTCAAACATCCACTGGACTAACCACTAACTACTTTTGAAAAAATCTGAAATCTTCTTTTTAGATCTTTAAGAATATTTCTAGTGCTTTTTTAGTGAAAACTAGCTTAACCAAGAAAAATACTGAATCTTCCATCTTCACCTACTGACTCAGCATCTTGGACTAGTCCTATTTTTGCTTTAAAGATACTTAACATTTATCATTTGTCTTTGCTTCTACAACCCCATCAAAAAGCTAATCTAGTGGGAAAAATTGGTAATCTTCAGGAATCTTTCAAACTGCAATTCTAGTCAGAACTTTAATTCATTCTTTCCTTTCAGTTTGTTCTTTCTTTCTCCTTTAGTTCTTTCTTTCTCTCTCTCTTTCTTTCTTTGGGAAGATTACAGAAAAATCCATCTGATCGTCCCTGTTCATGAGTCTTTCTTTCTTTCTTTCTTTCTTTCTTTCTTTCTTTCTTTCTTTCTTTCTTTCTTTCTTTCTTTCTTTCTTTCTTTCTTTCTTTCTTTCTTTCTTTCTTTCTTTCTTTCTTTCTTTCTTTCTTTCTTCCTTTCTTTCCTTTCTTTCTTTCTTTCTTTCCTTTCTTTCCTTCCTTTCTTTCCTTTCTTTCTTTCTTTCTTTCTTTCTTTCTTTCTTTCTTTCTTTCTTTCTTTCTTTCTTTCTTTCTTTCTTTCTTTCTTTCTTTCTTTCTTTCTTTCTTTCTTTCTTTCTTCCTTTCTCTCTCTCTCCTTCTTCTTCTTCTTCTTCTTCTTCTTCTTCTTCTTCTTCTTCTTCTTCTTCTTCTTCTTCTTCTTCTTCTTCTTCTTCTTCTTCTTCTTCTTCTTCTTCTTCTTCTTCTTCTTCTTCTTCTTCTCCTTCTCCTTCTCCTTCTCCTTCTCCTTCTCCTTCTCCTTCTCCTTCTCCTTCTCCTTCTCCTTCTCCTTCTCCTTCTCCTTCTCCTTCTCCTTCTCCTTCTCCTTCTCCTTCTCCTTCTCCTTCTCCTTCTCCTTCTCCTTCTCCTTCTCCTCTCTCTCTCTCTCTCTCTCTCTCTCTCTCTCTCTCTCTCTCTCTCTCTCTCTCTCTCTCTCTCTCTTTCTCTCTCTCTCCATTTCCCCCCTCTGTCTACAGCCACCTGACAACATCCCTCATCTTTTGTTCATCACTTAATGAAATTACCACCAGCACTACCTGGAATGTATGTAATATCTTAACATTAACAATAATCACCTTGTGAGTTAAGTTACTACAGAACATCTCTGACTCCATTTCAAAGATGAGAAAATTGATACAGAAAGTGACCAGCCCCTGCTGATACAATTAGTGTATCTCAAAGGAAGGATCTGAATCCAACTGTTCTCGATGCTAAATCCAGTCTCCATCCTCTTTGTCATTCTATCCTTTTGGGAAGATTACAGAAGAATCCATCTGATCGTCCCTGTTCATGAGTATTCTCTAACAGAAGTCCCTTTTCCTCCTTCAGGAGGCAGTTCTGTTTTGCTCTGCCTCACCCCCCCCCCCCTTCTGAGTCCTTTCGTTGTTTAGAAAGACTCAGTATTCTCCTGTTCTGTCAGAGCTTGGTCTCTAAAGCAACTTGTACCACTCATCTCTTTGGACCTCAGTGCCAAGGGAAGCCAGCATGATGGCCCCTGAAGTGTCTTTGCTTTAAATCCTATTGTCCATGCACCTAGTGAAAGGCTTCGTTTCCTGGGACAGAGATTTCAGCAGCAGCCAACATCCTGGGAAATACTTGGGTAGGAGGGTCACTCCCTCAGTCCCTGCGGACTGAGGATATATTACCCTACTCGTTCCCAGAAATGGCCCCATGATCTAACACTGGGACAAGTTAGGTTTGGCCCTGGTTTCTTGAGAGTGAGCTTAGAGCTCCCCTCCTCTGAGCCCCTCCTTTGACAAAGGAAAGAATGGGGAGATCTTGGATGGCTCTTGATCAGACAATTAAAAGCAGCGTTCAGATTAGACAGAACCCAGGACTACTGAATCCCAGTCAAGTGTGCTCTTTCCCCTCCAAGACAGATGTCTCTCCTATTTATTGTCACATTTTCAAACCTCCTGGTTCCCGTAATTGTGTTTGCTGGGGGGGCGGCTGCATCGCCTTGCAACCACTATTCTTTTCCTTCTCATTTTCCTTTCCGTTGTTGCCATTGACTTTCAGTCTATTTATTACTTTATAAACTAACTAGCAGGGACAGAGTAACTCATCCTTTCCTATTTCTTTCTCTCCATTAATAAATTGCATTCATTTTCACCTTAGCCTTTTAAGCATGACAAAATTTGGTTCTGCTGAAAGGAACAGATATATTTTTTCTCATGTGAAATGCACTTTTTTTTGGTAATTATAGACCTTAATTAGATTATGGTCACTGTCCTTGAATTCTTCCTCACTCCTGCAAAGCTAGATCTTTTATATTCCTTCTTACATGAAAGAAGGTCCCTGGCTGTTTCCATTTTTGATGCTGCTTTTCTAAGCCACAAAAGAGCTTTTGTTGTGTTCTCTGAGGGATTGTTTACACTTTGTGAAGTCTGCTTTCTCTGTTAGAAACTTGGCAAAATTTCAAATAAGTAGTCAATCTTCCTATGGAGATGGATGCCTATGTTTCTTTGTGTGGATGATTTTTAAGACAAGTTTATTTAATTATTTAAAAATTAGTAAGATGTTTTCATCTCAACATATGGATTCAACTAGACATTTCTTACGAGTCAAAGTGAATTTGCTTGGGATGTTTGAAAAAACAGTTCTTAACGCTCCTGTCATTTTAGAGAGGAGGATACGGAGGCTCACTTGCTCAAAGTCACACAAAACAGAGATGGAACTAGAATTCGGGTCCTCCCAGTCCCACTCCAATTATCCTTCTATGACAGCAACCATGGCCTTCTCCTAAATATACAGAGAGAGTTCATGGGAGGTTTATGCTTGGATACCAGAGTGAACTGATGGGTAATCAGGACATATTCTCCTCTATGTATTTTCCTGGATCTAAGTGAGCAAGATCAGTCCTATGACAGTGTGGAACCACCAATGGTGAGGTCTGAGGGGTCCAGAAAGCCGCCCTTGTGTACATTGTGTGTTCTGGGTATTGCCAGAGTAAATACAACTCACTCTTCCTGCTCCAGGATATCTCTTTTGTAATGTCCCAACCTACCCTGCTGCTGTGCTCTCTGATTCAAGGAGATTTATCTATTAATAAGCATATGCCCCAGATGATATCAAGTGGTAGATTTGGAAGACTTTGAGATCCTGGTTCCATGCTGCTACCAACTAGCCTCCTGAGCTCAGTTCTCTTTGGATAAAAATGAAGGATTTGCATTAAATGACCCACAGTAGTCTGTCCAGTCTTAGCACCTCTGGTTCTGTGGGACTATGTTTCAGTGGATCATCACATTATTTTTTTTTCTACGAAGGATTCTTTGGCTTTCTGGTTAAACCTAAGGATCACATTTAAGAATAGTTTTTTTAATGGCTAAAATATAATAGATTATAAAGGGAAACCTATTGAAATAGATTTATCAAAATTAAAAACAACAAGAACAAGAACAATACAGAGAGAGAGTACATGCACCTTAAAACAAAAACCTCCATAGATTATCAACCACGAACATTTCAGTACATGCTAGTTTATCATGTTACCACTTATCACTTATTTCTTTAGGACACAGACAATAGGTTCCCAGGGGAATAGAGGCCCAGGATGATAATTATTATAATTCAGATTGTAAATATGAATGTAAATCTTTAAAAAATGTCCCGCTTTATTTGTGAGTAACTTCTGGTATCTAATTTATTCATTTGATAAATATTTATTGAGTGCTTATTCTATGCAAAGTCCAGTGCTTGATCCAATGGGAAATATAAAGAAAAACAGGATGCATTCCCTGTCCTCATGGAGCTTAAAGTGTAGCAGATTAGTTAAGAAACATAGACATATACGTAGAATACAAGGCAGCATGTTTAATGGAACCCTAAAACTACCTCTTCCCCCCAGAGACTTTGTGTGTGCAGAGGAAGAACTCACTTCCTCCTGGAGGAGACTGAAGCAGACTTGATACAGGGGATGCTGTTTAAGTTGCATTTGAAGGGTGGTTAAGGATCAGACACACACAGATCAGTGAGGTGGCGCATGCTGGGTGGCAGGGATGGTGACAGGGGCAGGTGCTAAGGAGCTCTAAGTCATCCAGGCTCCCAGAAGTGCGGCGCCTTTGGACAGAGTAGCTACCGATGCAGCTCCAAAGTTGGGGTGGGGACAAGTCATGGAGGAGCTTGGACAAGAAGCTAAAGAGCAAGGATTTTGTCCAATGCCGATGGAAGTGTTTGCGTAGGTGTGTGTCATGAGCAAAACTGTGCTTTAAGATTAATCTGTGCTTTAGGAAAGTGCATAGGAGAGGCTAAATGGGAGAGACGGGGCTAAAGACTGGGTAAAAGTCCTTTTTAATAGTTCATAGGAGGGGCTAGAAGGCTCTGAACTAGTTTAACAGGGAACGGAAGGAGGAATGCGGGAACGGAGACAGAGCTACCGAGGACTTAGCAAGTAATCGGATGATGGGGACCCGAGGAGTCAAGGGTCACAGAGGTCTCAGTCCTTGGAGACTGGGAGAATGGCGATGACATCAGCAGGAGTCAAGAAGTCGAAGGGATAAAGCCACTTTGGGAGGGCAGATGAGAAGTCTGGTTCTAGACATGTTGAAAACTTGTCATGGGATAGCCAGGGGGGGAGTCTAAGACAATTGTTAATGTTGAACTGGTCCTTAGGAGGTTGTGTCAACTCATGAATAACTCTGCATGTGTGTGTGTGTGTGTGTGTGTGTGTGTGTGTGTGTGTGTGTGAGAGACAGAGAGAGAGAGAGAGAGAGAGAGAGAGAGAGAGAGACAGAGAGAGACAGAGAGAGAGACAGAGAGAGACAAAGAGAGAGAGACAGAGAGAGACAGAGAGAGACAAAGAGAGAGAGAGACAGAGAGACAGAGAGAGACACACACACACACACAGAGAAAGAGAGAGAGAGAGACAGAGACAGAGAGACAGAGAGAGAGACAGAGACAGAGAGACAGAGAGAGAGACAGAGACAGAGAGCGAGAGAGAGACAGAGAGAGAGAGAGACAGAGAGAGAGAGAGAGAGAGAGAGAGAGAGAGAGAGAGACAGAGAGAGAGAGAGAGAGAGACAGAGAGAGAGAGAGAGAGAGAGAGAGAGAGAGAGAGAGAGAGAGAGAGAGATGGAGAGAGGGAGAGATACACAGAGAGACAGAGACAGAGACAGTGAGAGAGATGACAAAAACAGAGACAGAGGCTGAGAAATTGATATTGAATCTGAAAAAATGTTAAGGGAATATAGGCAATTGTTTATGCCCAGACTGGTCACTGAAAAAATTGTAAACTGAATGTTCAGGTCTATCAGTTAGATAGATTAAAAATTAATTATGTGTCAAAAAGTTATAGTTAGTGACATGAAATGTATGATGTCTTTATTGTAGATGAGGCTATTCTCCCATTAGCCCCATTTTACTTATCTCTCCATCCCTTATAATCATGGAATATTTCCTTAAAAGCAGTGCCAGATTAAAGGAGCAGCAGGAGGAAGAGATAAATGCTTCCTTGGTGCCTGGCTGTCGACAACTTTTAGACTATTAAGGACCAAATTGGATCGCTGCCCACCCTTTATCAGAACGTGATCAGAGCTGTATTTTAACAGTCAACCTAGTCAACCTTATTTCTCTATGTTCTGGGACAACTTTTGGGGGGCAGTTTTCTATTTTTCCCTTAAAAGTTAAAATAGAAACAAGGTTTAAGTTTTTTGTGAGCCAGGACTGGAGCCAGGGATCATTGGGTTGTAGCTCCCTGGGAGAGCAGGGAATAAGGCTGGAGTGTGAATAGGAACAATGGCCTAGGACAACACTGGTGTTAGACGCTGGCAGATTCAATGTGGAGCTGGCCAATCGGGTGGAAATGTGGGCTCATGACATGTAGATCAGTTAATGGGTATGCATGTATACGGTGCTTGCCATGTGGCAGACACTGTGCCAAACACTAGAGATATAAAAATAAGAAAAATTCTATGCCCCCAAGTTGCTTTTATTCTAATGATGGGAAGAAACACATAAAGGGAAATTAGAAGGGATGCATGGGATTCTATGGCCTAGAAAGGCCCAGACGTTGACATGGAGGCGAGATAAGCAGAAAGCCAGAAATCAGAGCCTAACACCCTGGGGAGAGGATGCGGTCTAGGATCCATTTGGAGAGGGAAGAGGAAATAGAAGGGACAAAGAAATGACTGGGCCAAGGTCTCAGGATGCTGCAGCCCATTCAGCCCTCACCTTTCACCAATGCAGTACAAATGGAGTCTGCGGGAGCGGTCTATTTCACATGCCCAGTCTTATCAGAGCATCTGAACCATTTTAAGGCTGGGTCCATGAAGAAGAGAAGGGAGAAATGAGGAATAGGAGGTGAAGGGAAGGATTTTGCTTTCTTTTATTTTTTTAGAAGAGACAAGAATGATTATAGCTTTGACAGGTTCATGGTTTCAGTTAGAAAGGAGATGAGGGAGAAGAAGATTCGTGCCAGAGTACAACAACATCTTAGTGAGTGAAGGAAAATGTTCAATGGTAGACATGTAAAATACCGACTTCTTTAAAGCTCCACAAAGCCCTGCTACAGAGCTTCATCCTAACAGGGAAGTGAGTAAACTCTAGCGAGTATTTTCCACCATGCTAGAAAGCCTTTGGGTAGCTCTTTTTCAAAGATCAGCTTGGATAAATATAGAGGATCTCATCACAGTTGGTGAAGTTTTTGGCAATGCTGCCCATATAACAAAATCAAGTCTCAAAATAGTGTTGAGTTTTAGCCCTTTCGGATCCTCTTTAGCTTCTGTAATGACAATGGCAGAGTAGAGAAAGAGAATCATACAATTTTACCCGTTGTGGATTAATAATTGTAAATGACTTAGCATAGTGTCTGTTGCATAGTAATCTCTCTAAAAAAGTATCTATTTTTATCACTTCAGATCTCAATAATTAATTTAGCTATTGGTTCTATAATATGTCATCTTTGTTCAAAGACTAAATGAGCAGACAGTTTTCTGGAGGAACTAAACCTTATTAATCTTGACAGTTTTGCCATAAAACCAGAGAATATCTAGAAGGGACACTTAAATGGAACGATGACTCAGAGATCCTTCTTTGTGAGACAAAGAGGCGCTGGGGGAGGTGATGTTATCATGCATCCAAAGGCAATAAGAAGCATGATTTCAGGGAACTTTGGGTCATCTGGCATTGCAGGGATCATTATTCATGTTTGCCCACGACTCTGGACATATCGTAGTTTCTATTCCAAATTTAGCCCATATATGTTTTGATACTCTGACCTCAATGTAACATTGGGCAGAGGTATTAATGGTGAAAAATATCTTTCAAAGCAAGGTTCAGGAGTAGAGAATGAAGATTGCAAAATTGTTTCACAACAATCTAAAAATTTTGATTGCTTTTTTGACAAAGTTATCAAAAGGTATAAGATAATGTGAATAATATTAAAAATTATGTTTAACAACATAAAATTATTAATTACAGATGTGGGGTTCACTCATGAATTGACTGTACAGATACTTTGATACAATAACCATTAAAATTAATGTGGCATTCAATTAAACCACTCAATCTTGATATATTTAAACATATTGACCACAACAAAAATGGAAAATGAATTAGCTAAATGACTTTGAAAGTGATCATAATAATTTCATACTGAAGTTTAACGGATGTAAATTAATTGTCACAATGAGAACAAATAGGCCTAAAAAATCACACTAACTGTTTGAAGGGATGTGGCAGTCAACAGTAACACTGGTTTCAAATATAAACTCATTTACAAAATCTTGCAGAGAAGGATGTTGGAAGTTTATGAGTCTCATAAAAAGGTGGAAATATGGGTGGATTCATCCCAATAGCACTTATGGATGAATCCAAAAGGAAGATAATGAGTAGATGAAAAATGAAAAAGATATATGAAGATTGTTTTGATTGCTTCCCCACTACTGCAAAAAGTATTTTAGATTCTAAAGTAACAATCCCAGAAACTCTTATTAAAGATGTTGATAACACTGAGCAAAACTGAGGCAAAAAATAACAACTTTACTAAACCAAGTATACATAGAGGACATCCATGCTGGAGATGGTACAATTTAGAGAACACGAAGCTATCTTAAGTTCTTTAAAGGAGGAGGAACTTTAGATTTACAAAAAAAAAGTAAGTGAAAAAACAACTACCAGTTTAACTTCATTACCACCAAGGTGAAGGAAGAAACTTTTTTGATCCTCATTACCTTTCAAACTTCTCCAAAAGAGGAATCATGAAAAAGACAAAAGAAATATTAACTTTTTTGAAGTCTAGGACATGAAGAATCCTAATAAGATATCAATTAGATAACAGCAGAAAATAATAATTCCTAAGTCCTAAGAAGATCAGTTGGCAACCTACTGTGTATCTCATAATATTCTCTAATAGAGCTGCCCAAACTGATCTACAGACTTCCAAGAGAAAACAACCCTTTTTGTACCCTTCTATGTCCTGGAAAACCAGAAGGAAGGAGCTTCTTTCAGCTTAGAGATCAATGCAGTGATGATCTGTTTTGGAACAGAAATCAGTGAGACAAGTGAAGAATGAGAGAATTTAGGCAAGAAACCTTCATAGTTGTGAAACACTGCACTCATCCTGAGGGAGAGAGCACAATAACCAATTAGGGCTAGTTCTGAGCCCCAGAAATCTCTTGGGATGGAGATTGATGCCAGTGAAAAGTCTCTTGCCCAACGTGGGGAGAGGTTGAAATAGTTTAAATGTTTAACCTGTGCTCATAAAAAGGGAAAGAGTCAGAAAGTCAGCAATAGAGGAACATAATGAAAAAGAAAAGATTGAAATTACTAAAGGATCTCAGGAGGAATAAATCTCAGTTAAAGAATTCAAACATTGGCATATTAATTGATAGACAAAATGATAACAGGAGGGCATCTTGCCTCCAGATAAGCTAAAAGAGTCTGAACATTAATGAATGATTATTGTAAGAAAAAGTACAAAAATCAATATCTGATGAGGCAAAGAGCCCAGTCCCAAAAGATAATACAACCATCCTGGTATGTTACTGAATGGTTTAAAAAATAAATAATTATCTAAAAGCGGAATTTATGGCATGGACAGCAGGAATAATTATCGTGGAAGAAAAAAATTTGAATCCACAGTTCAAGTAGCACCAAAGAAATGAGAAATAAAATAATCAATAAAAGAGGCAAATAAACTTAAATGAAACATAATTTGGAAGAAAATGAAAGCAAAAAAAATTACATTAAAAGAAAATATAAAATCTCCATACAAAAACATATGCTAATTTTAAATATTAGATACATGGAGACAATTTAAGGATTAGAGAAGTCACCCAAAAGAACCCAAGTTAAAAACAAACAAAAAACAGATTGAGCATGATAATGCAAAAGAAATAATACTATAAAAGTTCCCAGAACTTTTGAACCCAGAAAACAGTGTCAACTGCAAGAATCCATAGATTGCCTCTGCAGTAGGGAGGAAAAAGGGAATTATTCTGCAAACTCTAAGACACACAATGATAAATTTAACAATTCTACTGATGACAAATTGTTCTAGTGCGTAGGAAAATGTACTGGAGCTTAATGCAACCAGCACAATATCATTGTGAACAGAAGCATCTGAAGGACCACACTGCCCACAAGATGATATCTTCACTGAATCTCTTCCAGGTCTTGATCTCTTTACTGGATCTTCTCCAGCACAATGGAAAAAACTTTTATAAGAGCAACGTCTGCCTTTTTACAGTATCACCTGATGTTTTACGATCATTTACAATATTATTTGTCTTATGATATCATTCAAAGAATCTTGAAAGGTTTTGATGCATTTATGGGACACACCTTGTTGGAAGAAAGACTTTAAAGCAGAATTCTTGACATTTTTTGGAGTGTTATAGACCCCGTGACTGTTTGATGAATTTTATTAGCATTTTCTCAGATTAATATTTGTAAAAGCATAAAATAAAATTAATGTGATTATAAAGAAAACTATTCATATTAAAATGCATTATTAAAATACTTTTATATTTTAGTAGTTATCAAAATATACTTTAAAAATCCCCAGATGGTAGTTAAAAATTAAAAAGTTAAAAACTTCTTTAAAAGTGATGTTTTATTTTAGCAAATAAAATGTAATTTCACAATTGGTAATTAAGCAATGTGGGGACATCTTGCATTTTTTAATGTTTTTTTTTTCTCTCAGATTTGACTTTTTAATGGAATAATTTACTTAATATAAAAAATTGCTTCAGAAGAGCAAAATGTAGCCATAAATACTCCACCCTGCCAAAAAAAGTCTTCCATGCATATGGAAAATTAGATTACATTCCTTGAAATCAGAGATACCTGTTTTGAATGACCATCTAATTACTAACATCAGTGAGGCATAAAAACCAAGATATGTATACTCACAACAGGTATTGAACAATATCCTGTAGTTGATCTTTCTTGTGGATTATGTACTGATTTTATCAAATAAGACTATTCAAAGACTCCTATAAGAGACCTCTATGCATTTAAAAGGTTTTGGCTTATCTGATTTTATTATTATTATTAATTTTATTTATCAGTGACTTGCATAAAGGCATAGATGTTATGCTCATTAAGTGTGCAGATGACACATTTGAAATGATTAAGGAGTATTGGATGATAATCAGTGTTGCAACGAGCCCAGTATCAGTTGGATATCTGGGAAAGTTTTATAAGGAGCTTTTAGAGTTGCTCAAATGTAGACTGGTAAACAATCCAAATATCAGTGGAGATATTTAATCTAGGTGATTGCTTTTCTAGAATGTTATAATGGAGATTGTTTTGGGGTCTGAATTGTCCTGAGCACTTGTGGAGGTACTTTTCTGGTTTAAATTCTGTGATACAGGAAAAAAATGCATGAAAAATATGTATTGTTCATACTCAGATGCACTGTCTCCTTTATCACTAGTTGATTGGTGGCTAACTAGCTAGAAATATGAATAAATGAATATATATGTGTGTGTATATATCAGTGCATATGTATATATATATATATTTATATATATATATATATATATACATACATATATATATATATGTTTAATGTACAATCTTCCCAAGATATATGTGTTGTTGTATACATTTATATTATATGTGCTAAAGTTTATAAATTTAAATATACCTATATAAGTATATGTGTATACATACATTACCTCACTGACTGCTTTAGTCAGGAAGAATTAAGTTCCCCAAACATTTACTTCTCCATGTGATTCTGGACAAATCATTAACATTTTTTCAGTTTCATTTTCTTTAACTGTAAAATGGGGTTGTGAGAATCAAATTATGTAAAATACTTTACAAAACTTAAAGTATTACTATCACCCTTATCATCATCAGCATCATCCTCCTCATCACCACCACAATCATGATCTTTGTCTTCATTAAATTAATAATGATTTAGGCCAAGGAATTAAGCAGAAGGAAGAGAGTGGTCTGTGTGACATTTTGGAAATTTTGTTCTTTTAATCATCCCGATTTATTTCCTAAAACAAAGGATCTTTTTATATCAATATTCTCTAGTAATGTTGCTTGGCTGAGAACCTGGGGAACTGTGAAAGGCGATCTTCCAAAAGAACTCAAGGAACTTTGGGTTGGCGGACTTTTGAGAAGCAGAAGTTGAATAAGAGTTGAAGGTGGGCTGGAGTGAGGGGCTTGTGGCACTCAACATTCTTGGAGGAATTACCTAGAACAATGGATATGAGGGACAGTAGAGTATTGAAGTATTTCTATTAGCAGATGTTTAGAATGTTCTTCAGTAAAAGGCTGAAATATTCTAAGAGATGAATAAAATATTCATGAGTATATATTTAGAACTGGGAAGGAGCACAGAGATTTTCTACTCCAACCCCATCATTTTATAGATGATGAAATTGAGACTTGGGGAAAAACTATGACGTGCCGAAGGTCACGTATCCAATAAATAGCAAAGATGGTATTAGCATCTCTATCCCCCGCCTCAAAATCCAAGGCTTTTACCTCTCTCTCAAGCCCAACTATTCAGTTTTATTATAGAAAATTTGCATCTTCATTGGAAATATATTTGTTACTAAAGTGTGTGAGCATTTTATTGAAACTCCTTCAACAAGCCTACAATTTTCAGCCTCAGAAATGATTTTCCTTTTATGTGATTCACCTCGAAGGGATAGTTTGTTTGTTTTTTAAACAAACCTCTTTAATTCTTACATGGGGTCTTATTTGCTGTGTTCCTGTCCCTGGTGGTTGGGAAATGGCTTCTGCAATCTTCATCATCCACAGATATGAGCCTGGCCAAAGATTTAATGAAAGAGACAGCTGGTGTGACTGCACCGGGAAGGTTTGCTCAGGGCACGGATTGGCAGAACCAGCACTAGAGGAAATTTCAAAGTTCCCCCAATGCGGCACCCCTAGCCTCAGGTTTACTGCTTGGGGGGCAGGTCCTCATCCTCCGCACCCCCTTCTCCCCAATTTCCTCACACCCTGAACACCCCATTCCTTAGTCACAAATACCCTTGAGGGAAGAATAATATAATCTGATGAATAAGAATCAGGGAACACAGTGTTAAGACTGGAAGAGTCCTAATTTATAATTCCCACTCCTTTCCGAGAGCTGGGGAGGTGAAACACCCTTCCAAGATTGCTCTTAGAAGGATGGGAGAGAAAGAGCTGGGGTTCCTATCTCCTCGCCATTTTCCTTTCCACTCTAAAAGAGCCACTTCATTTATACAGAAAAAGCTTAAACTCAGCGGCTTCCCGGCATCTTGGTATCTGAGCAGGTTACAGAGCTGTAAGGTACAGAGAGAATGGCTGATGTGGGATTTTCCAGGATCAGAAAGGGACGGTCACATGGTGCTTTTTTTTTTTTTTTTTTTTTTTTTTTTTTTTTTTTTTTTTTTTTTTATCCAGGGATGTCCCTGAAATCACATTGGACGGATTGTGCACGCTTTGCCTGAGGAAGAACCATTGAGAACCGGAGAAAGGAGGGCTGCATTTGAACCACAGGTTTGATTCTTGCTATGGCCATTTTCTTCTGATGTGTGACTTTGCAGTAAGTCCCTTCCCTGATGTGGGTCTCTGTTTTCTTAACTGGAAAATGAGCCTGTGGAACTAGATAACTTCTAAAGTTCCTTCTAGCACTAATCTGTGAGGATTTGCCATTTGCACAACAAATTGATTAGTATTTCTGTGATTGTTTCTGAGCCCCTACAATGACATTTGCAGAGGTGTATAATAACTTATCACGATTGTCTGGTTATTTTTTCCTCTTAAAATATATTTTTAATTAATAAACATTTATTTTTTCTCCCTTTTTCTCCTTGCATGGGGGAAAAATAACCACCTTTTAACAAATGTGCATAACAAGGAAAACAAAGCCCCATGTTAGGCAAATCCAAAAGCATGTCTGAGTTCCTCACCTCTATGTTAGGAGGTAGGTGGTGCTCCAGAATCGTGGTTGACTATCGTATTTGTATAATGTCAAACAACTGGGAATGAATGGGAATGTCCAGCAGCAGGGGAGTGGCCGATTATGGCTTGTGAATGTAATATAACACTTTTTTGCTGTTGGGAATGATAAAATTTGTGAAGGCTTACATGACCTCATGCAGAGGGCGATGAACGGAACTAATTCAATGTATACAATAACAACAATATTTATAATACTTAAGATTATTTTCAAGTACTATTTATTATTATTATCACTATCATAATAATTGTAGAGTCAGAGAACTTATACATTTAAATCCTGAATCAATTAATTACTAGTTGGATGACATTTATGTTTTTGCTCTCTCACGGTACCTTTCTTACACTGTTCTTTGTCCTTGTTCTTGAACATCAGGGAAGTGAGGCCATGACATGTAAATGAATTGGATTGAAGGGGGCAGGGAGGGCTGTGCAAAGTCACTGGCCTTACTTTCTCCTCCCGTCCCATCTGGGTCTGGTGATCAGGATGATGGGACAGGGCCCTGGCTGCAGTGAGAGACCGTGGCCTTTTTAAGCTAAGGTCTTTAACACGGCTGTTTAACGGAGGAAATGCCCAATCTGTGATTAAAGATAGGTAAGAAATGAGACAGACAGTAGCTCTTTATACCAAGTAAAATATATGTGTCTATACATACATATATATATATATACATATATGTATATATATGTATGTATAGACACACATATATACACATACATATATACATGATATTGATATTGATATCTATCTAATCTAATCTTGGAGAGGAGCATGCTCCTGGTTTCTGGCCGACAAAGGGAGCCAGGCCGAGAACCACTAGGTCGTTGTTTGGGTCCTGGATCTACTCACAGTAAATGTAAAGAACAATTGCTTCTGGTTTGTCCTTCTCTTACAAAATGAAGGGGTTGGGCTTTCAGATGATTTCTAAGGTCCTTTTGCCATAGTGGCTTCCAGGAGAGTGCTATATCCTTTGATAACAACATATTCTTTTGGTTAGGGATGTATCTTGTTGCCCTGAACATCCCTAATAGAGTGGGAGAGTGATTTTAAGAAGGAAGAAAACTCAATGTAAATGGAAATTTAAATGTAAATGTAAATGAAAGGGGAGCCAGCCCTAAGTGGACTAGTGCTAGGGAACTAGACTTGGAGGAAAAGGAAAATGGAAAAAAAGGCCCAGGAGGAAGAGCAGAAAGACTAAGATTTATAATGACCTGAGCTTTGGAAATTATCTTACTGATCAAAAGAAAAAAAATCGGGAAAAATCTGAACTCTGCATTTCTGATTATCAGATATTTCCATCTGAAGTCGATTGTGTTACATTTTAAAATTTCATTTATTTCTGCTATAAAACAGAGTCTGCTTCCAGAGGGAAAGTGTTTATTTTTTGCCTTCTGAATAATTTCCTGCAGGGGAAATGTCTGTGTTTATTGGGGGATGGAGAGATTGAGGAAAGGGGAAAGTTCAAAATCAGTTTTATTGTATGGCACATTTTGAAAAGCTTGTAAATACATCATAAAAACCCCTTGTTTCCTGGGTCCCCCATTCTGGATACCAAAGCTCTAATTATTAACATAAACCCTGGAAGGCCCAAGCTCCACCTGGAAGGCCTATCTCATTTTTATCTCTGATCTTTCTCCCTCTTTATTAGGTTTAAAGAGCCTTTGGCTACTTTCTAATGAGAAGAAACCAGGTTTTTGTAGTCTAGGTCACCCTCAACAGCCTCAAGGTAGAAAGAAGAAAGTTCAATGGGAGGTAAAGGGAAAAAATAAACAAGCCTGTGCTAAACTTGACAGAGCTAAGCTACTTGTTATCCTACCACCTATAGCTGGCCTGATAATTATAATTTTTGAGAAGGAGAGAGAAACAAAGAGCCAGATCCCAGTGCTTTATTAGTTTCCCTTTGGGGAATGCATCTTAACTGGATGTTAAGCCTGTGATCTCTGAGCATCCACAAATCTTCTGCCAATGAGCCAGGCTGCCACTGAGCGCATTGCCCAGCACTTCTTGGAGAGTGCTGCCTTGGGACAGGGTAACTGAAGCCTTGCCTCCGGAAGGATCAGTAGAGCATCTTTGATTTCTTCATCCCAAGGCTGCTTTGGATCAGATTCAGGAACCGTCGTAGTCCCTCTGGGCCCATAGAGTGCTTGGGAGACGGCCAGGAGTAGGACTCATGCCCTTGTTGTCTTAATATCTGGCTCATGCCATGCTGCTCTATATTATCCCTGTGCCTTCTATGTACATTTCCTCCAACTGCCCTAAATAACGGCAACCGTTTTTGGAGTTACGTGTATCATCTTCCCATATAGGAATGGAAACAATTTAATCTCACTGAAGCATTTAAGTTTTCTCTTTCTTTTTAACCATTCTCTTGAGTCTTCTAATGGAAAGCCAGATTTTCTATCCATTTCTGGTCTTTTCCTCAAGATTATTACAAGACCTAAATTGGGTCAAGAATGAAGATGAGTCTAACGTTCCTCCATTTCTTCTGAAGAAAGTATAGAGCTTCTGCTATACTAAGAATTCATCTCTCCTAGTGGTCTTCTTTGTCCATTTATGAATACCCCAAGTTTAGATAATCAAAGTTGAAATTTCTTTCTGTTCTACAATTTATAAAAAATACTTTAAAGCCAGTTTTCCAAGAAATTTCTGTCTTACCTAATAACACTCAAAGTAAAGAGTTACATAAAATATCCCTAAATTGATTTTGGCTTTATACTTAAACTGTTTTGGTTAATTCTCTTTTTGCCAGAGGACTCTAAATGTATCTAAATGTTTTTTAAATATATATCAGCATTAGGTAGTGTTATTTTTTTCAGATGAAGCAAAGCATTTTCTACAGGAAGGGCACTTTATTAAATCAACCTCATGCTACTCTTAGGGTTGCAGAATATTTTATCTAAATGTCTTTTGCACTTAGATTTTCTTGATTGTTTGCCCTTGAAGTAGTTCTAGACATAGCAAACATTTAAATAACATGGAAATTTAGTTAAGCTTCTATGTGAGAAAACATAGCCAAATGTTCCTGACCTTCACAGGCTACAAAAACATATTTAGCCCAATTCTTTCTGCTGTGGTGGGTAGAGAGGAGTTCTCATAATGTGTGGAGAATCATAACATATTGAAATTAGATGGAACCTTATTGATAATCTCAACTAACTTGAAATAAAAATCCCTTTTTTAATATCTTTGACAGACGAGTATTTCATATCTTTTTGTATAATGACAGTGGTTAGGAATTCACTATTATAAGATAGTTACTTGTATATACCCTGCCACACAGCTAGGAAAAGTTTTATGAGAGTCTGTGCATAGCTACTTTCTTTTAATTAAAATACTATTTAAATGTTAGTTGGTTGGATTAGTTTGTGCTTTTTTTTTTTTACCAGTCACTTCTACCACCTCTACCATACTATGTCAAAATGCCCAGTTAAAAAGGGAATACTTAATTTTTTCACTAGAAATGAATTATTTTCAAAGTAGCTTTTGTTTAATGGTGATTTGACTCAATTCAATTTGATAATTTTTCAAATAAAATTTAATAAAGCAGATTAGAGTTGGTAAATACAATTAAAATTGAACAAGGCTGATTGATAGGTTGTTTTTTGTTTGTTTTCCTCTAGTTTCTGAGGTTTTGATTATGGGTGCCTCTGAATTTGGTAGGATGGACCTCATGTCACTGATTTGATCAGGTTCATGCTCAAAGACTTACCAAGTAGATAGGATCTATCACAACTAGAGCTCTAATTGTATAGTCTTCTAGAACTCCAGAAAGAGGTGAGGGAGCAGAATTTTTGTTGGGTACTAATATATTAATATTCCATGATTGTTTGGTAATTGAATGACTAAATACTATAGTGTTCTCTCTTCATCCAAAGATATTCTGTGATTTGACCTCTTTAACCAAATGTGGTGATAGATTTTATGCTAAGCATGCTGTGACAGAGCCCTGGACTTTGGGACTGCATTTAACTTGTCTACATCTAAGTTTTCTTACCTATAAAAAGTGAAACGAAACGGATGCTCTCTATGTATTTTCCTCCCAACCTTGTAATTTCATCATGATCTTTTCGTGACCAATAGGTTCATAGTTACAATTTGAGGGGTAAAAGGAGAGAGCATGGATGTGATAAAATGAATAACTTTTGGGAATAGAATTCAGACACATCATGCTTTAAGTAAGCATTTAGGTTGTTTTCTGATATTTGAAATTGATCTTGAAGCTTCCATTAAGAATTATGCTATTTGACCAATAAGATGAGTAGACAGGGATCGTAGAAGTGTAGAAGCAAGATTATGAATCTCTGACATGTGGAAGAATGAGGTTCATTGCTGTGTAGTTTATTGTGTAGAAAGACAATAACGGCGCCCCTGCTCCCACCTTTCCACATGCCTCCAGGAAATAAAGATGCTAGAATTCCAAAAGAACTTCTCCAGGGGCCCATGCTCTGTACCTAGTTCCTTCTGGGAGAAGTGAGTCTTGGTGAATGTGGTCACCTTAAATTCAAATCACATTTTTAAAGCACATTTCAGAACTTGGGCTGTTTTGAACTTTTTGTTTGTTTCATATTTTAAATCAACACTAGAATGAAAACCAGCATAATTAGAAAAAGAGTATTCAGGCAATTCGTTAGGCTTGTCCATCAACAAAGACTCAAGTGATTTAATACTTTTAAAAAAACACCAAAGAAAGACATTATGAATGTTGTTTTTAAGGTTATCTTGTTGATAAGGTTGTGACTTTATTCCAAAGACACTATTATAGCAACAAACATCTTGTGGGCTTCTTTTGGGGAATGGCTTTGGGAGCAGAGTATCTTAAAAAATGATACTTATAGCTTCTTAGGCTAAGTGAGGAGGGCAAGGAGATTTTTCTTATGGGTAGAGGGAAGGAGAAGATGGACATGATGGAGAGATTTAAGGATTGAGATTATGGAGTTCATGCTGGAGGGCTAATTTAGCTTTCTCCATTGGGTTTCTTAAAGCTGGAATGACTTCTTTCCAAACCAAATATTGTTTTTTTCTACAAAACCTTCCCTTACCTGACTGTCAACTTCTCTTTTGGCTTTCAAATAGCATTTTGTTTTCTCATTCTCTAACATGCACCTTATTAATTACCACTTTAGTATATATTTTCCTTACTGGGATTGTATACACATATGTTTATAATATACACACATACATATAAATGTATATGTATGAATACACACAAATGCACATATATTTATTCATATGCATATGTAATATAGATATTGGGACTGTACCTGTGATTCATTAGTATTGCCTTAAATTTTCTTCTGGCAAAAATGACTCCTTCTGCTGATCCAAATTATTACCTTCTCTACAAATTCTAATTTTAGAGAGTTTCTAAGAGCTCACTAGGCTCTTAGAGGTAAATCGTCTTGCTAGTTGTGGTTCTAACTCTCTACTCCTCAACATTGCTGCTTTTGCATATTGATCTTTTTTCTTCTTGGTGGTGGTGGTAGTAGTAGTAATGGAAGTAATTAAAGAAGTCTCTCACCATCAATTCTCTACCATCAATGAAACTGTCCATTACAAAAAATAAATATCTGAATATATGAAAAAATTCCCTTCTTTCAAGGAACTTCTAGAAATATTGTTTATATTTGATAGAGTTTGCAATCTACTAGGGTGGAGGGAGATTGGGAGTATATTAAAGCTAAATTGTATATTTTCTTCATCTGTCCAGCAATGTACGCTGAACATAATGAATACCTGATTTTTTTTTGGTTATCATTTTTCTGATCTCAAACAATATTAATCTCTTTGATGGGAATGCCTTTTTCAGTTTCTTAAGGCCATATTCCAGCTCAAATTGATGAAAGGCTGCTACTGTTTAATTTAATTAAAAATATTTGTTAAGCTCCTACTACCCAGAAGACCCCAAATTAAAAGTGAAATGTACTTTCCCTGAGAACTTCACCACTCTACATGTTTGGTGGTCATTCCTCTGATGCAGACTGTAATCCATCTTCAATTCACAGATAACCTTTGATAGTTACTGTGCTTGGAAAATCCATAATCCTGTAGCCAGCCTAATAGCAAGCCTTCCAACTGAGGCTAGCCCTTGTCCTACATGGGAACAATTGCTTTTTTAGCCTAGAGTTGGACTTTCTCCTTTCTCCTTTCTCTTGCCAAAGACCTCAAAGGCATAGTATACAATGAAAAATCAGAGTAGAACTGGTGGTGATGGAAGAGTCATTAGAGAAGGGGGGGAATAGGGGATTTAACCAGAAAAATAATACCAGGAGGCTCTTATGAACATCAAGAAAAGAGACAATTAACACATGCATTATGAGAAAAGCCAGAGGAGTAAAGAAAAACTCCCTTTCAATTCCAATCCTCTGAGATTCTGAACATTATTTGTGTAATGAGCAGATAGTTCCTCATGAAATGGCAAACACAAAGAGATATATAGAAGTCTATAGAGCAGTATTGTTTAAGCAAACTGAATTTATATGGTAGGGATTTTATGATTTCATAGGAGCACAGAACTAGCATTGGAAGAAACCTTAGAGACCATCATCTTGTCCAACTCCCCCAATTTATAGATGAGCAAACTGGATTTCAGAGAGGTTGACCTGTCCAAGGTCAAACAGAAAATCATGCTTTTGGACCAGGACCTTTTCTCTCCCACTACACACTAATGTCCAAGTAGGAATTTTTGTTTTATTTTCTAGAAATATGTATCAAAATGACTGCCTTAGAAGGGAACCACACTATTTAGATGCTTATGTTCTGGTATTCATATTAAAAAATAATCAGTCACAATGCTTTTTGTCCACTTTATTTTAGTCACACAGTTTTGTTCTCTTTGTACTAAGGAGGTTCCTGTCAGACTGACTTTATCTTTTTCTCCTGAATTGTCATAACAATCAGATTCCTTGTGGCTAGACCTGTCTCAGTAATCACCAATAATATTCTTGTCTTTTCCAAAGAAAGGGACTTTGGATCTCCCAATGCAGACTGGGTCATTGTAGCAGTAAACATTCTATCATCCTGCCAGTCTTGGAAGGTGAGGCCATCGGGTTAATGCACAGTTCCTCTTAATAGAGAGTTCTAAAGCAGAAATTACAAGTTTCTAAAGAATCTTGGCTTTGTCACTTGAACTATGTCAATCCTTTGATAAACTACTTACCCTTGTGGGAGTTCAATTTACTCATCTTTTCAATGGGGTTGGTCAGACAGTGTTAGGTTATATAACATTAGTCTAATATTCCATCTAGCTCTAAACATAAAATCGCCTGAAACTATGGGTTCAAATGCAATATACTGGATACCAAAACTTTATAGATCATTTTCCAACCTTTTTTTAAAAATAAGGATTCAGAAGGTATTCAAGAACTTATGGTGATCTAAGGGTCCCATAATTAGGAACAATTATAATTTAGATATTGATACTTAGAGATGTCAATTAATGGAGACCTCTGATTGAGGAAATGCTGGTGGAAAAGAAAAGAGCAAAAATCCATTTTTAATAAAAATAGAACATAACAAGTAAATTAGTGACAGTTACATTACTTGTCAGCTGCTAAAATTTAAAATTTCCATCTTAGAACATATATACTTTTTGTATGTTATTCATGAACCTTTACTTCAGAATTTCTATAGAAAGAGGCAGAAATGGAGTTAGGGGATTTGTCCATTATGAGGGGAAAATATGTACAAAATATAGTCTGCAAGAATTTGATTGAAGCAGACTTATCGGCAGAGGCAGGATTTTTATTTATTGTTAAAGTTCACATTTTTACTATATTAATGTCTTCTCAACCAAATTTTAAAAAAAGGAGAATTAACTGACCCTATGTGAGCGGGTATCTATTTTTGTAAGTCCCAGAAGAAGAAAACAATTATACTTGTCAGTTTTTGTTACTGTCTTGAAAAGATCTAGGGCAGTGTGTTTCTATCTTTCCTTTTCTTTTCCCCATCATGTGCAAATCCAATCAACAAGGATGCAGCCCAAGAATACAGCAAAGACATCTATCACTTCCAATGAGGACATCCCTCCCCAATAGGTCATTCAATATTAAAAATGAATGAGTGTATCTATGTCACTTGGTAATGAACTATCTTAAGCTGAAGGACGTTGATGAAGGTACACAGTGACAAGACATAATGCAATTAGCACAAAGCTATAGGAATGGCTGCTGCCAGTATTTTAGACTCACTTCGGATGCATCTCAATGAAGGGATTAATGGGTGATGGATTTCAACTGAAGCACCTTAAATTTGTTAGGATAGCACCCCCTCTAGGTCAGTCCTTAACCTAAACTTGGTTCCAGTTTGGGTCCTAAGACTGAGGAGGCTCCCTCAGCAGCTGGGATGGAAAATCCAGCTTAGATGACTAGATTTCGAACTCAGGAAGGCTCCTCTTGCTAACTCCAGGCTGAGTCCACTATATTATGTAGCTGGGGTCCTGAGATGCTATTTTAGGAAAAACAGAAAGATTCCCTTAATCTAGAACTTAGAGAATCCTTTCTGGTCTAGCTCCATCAGAGCTTCAGCTCTGGGGTTTTGTGATCTATTAGGGAGTAAGCAGACTGGCTGATGCTTGTTCCTTTCAACAATTGTTTCTTTCCTATGGATAGATGTCTGTAGTGAGATCTTACCCTATACTGTGGGAACTATCCAGTTCATCTTCTAAATCTTCATCTCTGCAGGCTTGACAATTATCAAATAATGACTATTTACTATTATTTGAATTTCCATATTCTTGGGTTTAAAAACAAATGGAGACAAACCAAAAAAAAAAATGGGAAAGTTCTTCTGATGGCTAAGGAAAAGTACTTTTTTTTTTTTTTTTTTTGGTTTCTTAATTTAATTTTTTTATCATTTATTTATTTATTTGCTAAGAGAAATTACAAAGGAAATCTGTGCAGTATTGTGACCTTGGATATCTTAGAATCAGCAAGAGTCAGGATAAGCAAAAGTCTTTATTCTTGGTCTTTTGGGGTCGCCTTCAGGGGATTAGATCTAGCAATCTCCACACCTCCTTCCTCTCTCTCGGGTCCCACTCCACCCTTTCATCTCTCTCTTTTCCTTCTTTGTCCACACCCACAGATCCTGCACAGAATAGTTGGGGAGGGTCATTCTCCAAGCATATGTTAATAGAGAATTGTCCAATTGGTAATTAGCCTTCCGTGCTAGGTCACCTTGCATCTGCTCAGTTCTAGCCCTTTACAATGCAGAGATAGGACTGGGTTCTCATGATCTCTGCTGGACTTATTTGCAGATAAGCTTTTGAAATCTTCATTTTCTTTAGAAGGTGCTCATTTCTGAAAGGAGACTACTGGCTACAAAGCACAAATACAGTCTTACTAAGAATTAACAACAATAATAATAATAACAGTATGGTATAATAATAGTATTAATAGTAAATATTATACAGTATTTTAAAGTTTATAAAGGACTCTATTGAGATTTCCCCATTTTCTTTTCATAACAATCCTGGGAAATTATTATACCATTTTATTTTGACAGAGGAGACAACTGAGGCAGAAAGTTGTTAAGTGGCTTACTTAGGACCACTCACCTAGTAGTTGTCTGAGGCTGAATTTGAACTCAGGTTTTCCTGACTTAAATTCTGGTTCTCTATCTGCTACAGAGGCTAGCTGACACAATTTGCATTGAGCTTCATGCATCTTATGAGCTGGAAATTTGCTGAAGTAGTAAAGGGAATATGCCTTTTTGGGTATTCAAAACCAGGCTTTCTTTATCCAACTAATTGGGAAGTTGGAAAGGTCACCTATTCAAGAGAAACAATAATATTCATGAACAGTTCCATTTCTGTTTTTTTTTTTTTACCAGTTATTCACATGAGGCTCAAAATAACCCTGAGAAATATTTGACAGGTATTACAATTCCTATTTTATTTTTGGATTTACAGTTTCATTTATAGGAAATAATGGTTATGCTGATGAGATCATCACAGAATATTATTATAATGATATATACAGATCAGGAATATTTTCATATTAAAATTTAGTTTTACAAAAAAAGAAAAAAAAACAGGCAACACACATGTGAAAACAAATATTGACAAGAGTTTAACTGTAAAAGGTGACTATTTTTGATACAAAACCCTGGATATGTTTGTCTGGAACTTTTAGATTTGTCTATATGGATGACTAAAACACAGATGAGTCAATGCCATTTTTTGTCAGAACAGACTGACATTTTAGAGATCAAATCTCTTGTTTTCATCCAGGTTTTTAAGATGTAATATCAGGTATCCTGGTTTCCATTGGAGGGATGTAGTATTATAATCCTGCAGTGACTCAACTTTTGGACTTGTCCTTGTTTAGGAGTCCCCTAAAGCCTGAAGATTCTGAAGGGCTGCTCTCACTTACATTCACTCTGGATTGCCAACTTACTCATTTTATAAAAGTAGAAACAAATGCTCAAAGAAATTAAATGTATTGTCTGTGGATGCATGACTAGTGAGTCAGAGTCGGAATTTGATGGAGATTTTTCTAAATCCAAGTCCATCTTTTCTATCCAATTCCTTGTGCTGAGCCCTAAACTACCGAGAGAGAGATTTTTTCCCGGTGGACAGGAAAGTTGAACAATACAATGGTAGGCTATACAGGCTGCATGTTGGACACCTCCTTCCCAGGGTGTAGCCTACGATACTCTGAAGTGAACCAGATGAAAACATTTAACAAAATAAAGAAAAAACTAACTCAATGGCAGCCTATAGGGATCCTTTTTGTATGGGTTATTGGCCCCTGTTTGTGGTCCCAGCACCTGAACCCCTCTGGACAATCACAACCTAACTGAACTTTCCTCAAAGATCGCCGTGTTTTTATTTTTCATACTCTTCCCTATTCCAGTGATTCTTAATCCTTGGTTCCTTTTATTCAAGCCCATTTTCTGCTCTGCAGTCTCCGCTCTGTTATCTATATCCTTCTTCCCTCACCACACACACTGCCCCATCTACAGCCACCAACCCCTTCCGCCATGGTGCTCCAGAAACAACCAACTAGCTTTTATCTTAAGACTTTTCTAAGCTGGCTCTCTTCTTTGCATTCACTGAGCCTTGGTTTCCCTTTGGTAACTCAGCTCTTCTCTCCAGCATAGGTTGCACTTTTTATTGGATCCTGATCCATTTCCATGAAGGAAAAGATGGAACATCCTTACTCCACATTTCCACTTCCAGGCTCTCCATTTACCACCAACGCCCCGTAACCTTTGAGGTTCATTAATTTACTATTTATCACCCAATCAAGATTCTGGTCGTGATAGTCTACAGACCTCCAGAACACTCTCCTTCACTTCCTGATTCATAGTCTTTCTATCCTATTTCTGCCCTTATCCTAGGGCACTTAGACATACTGATACTCTCTCACACACCCTGACTTCCTAACTCCTCAATTGAATTTCCTAGGCCTTCCCTAGCCCACTGCAGCTGTACGCAGTGACAGTCATGTGCTGGATCTGGTTTCTCTCCCAAGCGTTCCACGTCCATGTTCACCAACACTGACATCCCTCTATCTGATCGTTGCCTGTTGGCACTGCATCCGTTCTGTGACTTGCACCTCCTGCGACTTTGCCCTTATTTTTAAGTAGAGTTCTTTCTCTTTGGCCAGGGTGTGAAGAGAGTTTAAGAATATCCTTGTGTCTGAAGTTCCCTGGAGTGAGTGGATGGGAGGAGACTCTTAGGAAAGTGTGACAGAAGGAAGGCAAGGCCTTTGCTAAATTGAGCAGGATTGGATTTCTAAAAACTTGTCCCGCCCATCTCTCTTGCTTCTTGTAATCATCAGCCATAAGTCTGTCACTTTAGCAGGGGAGAGATGACAGCAGTGTAATCCCACTGTTTCCTCAGGCTCCCATTCGGAAAAATGCAAGTTATACCTATGAAGAAAACCGTATTATTTCCCCATCACAAAGAGACAGTCCAACCTGTTGCTGCTAATAGTTCTGAGTTCCTTAAAGGATTGTTTTATGTCACAGAAAGCCTTGATGCATTTACTTGGCTTCTGATAAGCCAGGATTGCTGATTGAACCTTAATTGCATTCTTTCCATGTGAATACATCTATTGACAGAATGACCTCCATATCTACAGCTTGAACTGGATGGTATGATTTCAGTTGCTGCTTACCCATATCAGCACAAACTCAAAATGCAAGCCATATTGCTGCGTGTGCATCTCATTCCTGCTTGGAGGCTCAAATCCAATCTGCTTGACAGTTAAAATTAGCAGGACAAGGTCAACTGTTAAGGATGAAACTGGCTCTGAGCAGAAGCCCTTCAGAGTCTTTGTTTGCTTGTCAGATGGGCTGCAGTGTCAGCTTAAATACCATCAATATGAGAACACAGAGCATGGCTGCAGGAATTAGAGAGTGAGCATTTGAGCACTGAGCAAAGAAAGCATGGGGGATATTCAAAACAGGTTTCGGCTACAGTACGGAAAACTTGCAATTTTTACAGCAAAGGGGGCAGACCCTTAGGAGAGTCTGAAAATACAAATGCCTTTCCCCAAATATTAATGTAGACTGACTCAAGAACTGGCAGTCCCAGAGGGGAGATAGCCTGTAATGTATGTTTGTTAAATATTACATCTCCTTACTCAGCTGTTGTGAAATATTTCAGGAATATGGAAAATTCAACAAAACCTCAATGCATTGACCCAAATTCAATTTTTTTTGGATCCTGATGTTGCCAGGTTTCAGAATTTGACCTGTTTTGCATGCTACTGCCACAAATAAAAGGCCTCCTCCCAAATGGTATCAACTATGTCCGGGCACAGCATGGAAATCTCGTTTTCTAATCAAAGCAAGAGAAATTAGTTTTGCCACATAGTTCATTCCATTCAGCAATTTTTTTTCTCAGTATCACTTGTTGTGGCACTTTCACTAATCCTTTCTATTAGTTTTAAAATGCAGGGGGAAAACAGACTTGACATCCCAACCCAGTCCCCTTTCCTTTTTTCATGTTCATAGGTAGCCATATGTAATTTTCAAAGATCCCAAGTTGCTCCTTGCTGCCAAAACATATTTTTTCAACACCAATATTCTCTATGTGATGTTTTGTGGTTGAGAATCATGGAATGCTAAAAATCTGAGGATTCAAAAGTGAGAAGAATGCAAAGGGAAACAAAGAGTTGGGTGTTCTTGCATATTGACAATAAGGTCTGGTGAAAAAGGAGTGTGATAATGCAGAGATAACATGAAGGTCCTGTTAGAACAGAGGAAGGGGTGAGCCAGTCAAGAATGGCTTTAAGCTGATGGTTGGACAGTCTCAGTGTTGCACAGGTTCCATAAAATATGAAAAAAATCCTGAGAAAGGACTCAGTGGATTACATTGATCCTCCAACTGAGAATGTTTAGGTCGCAGGCAAGAATGACATCAGGTGACGAAGCACAACTGAATTGTGATCTGGACAAATACAATGCAGGAAGCAATCCTAATTTCAAGTTACCCAGCTGCATTTTAAATATTGCTTGCAGGTTTAAGTTTTAGTACCTTTAGAAGTATAAATTCTATACATGTAAAAAAAAAATCACTTGAAAGTTTATTTCATTTTTGTATAATTAATTGGTTTTGCAAATTTTAAATAACAATTTTAATAAGAAGGGAAATACTGTCGTTGTGTATTGTATGCATGATAGTTTCTGGATGATCTTTGCTCACACTGATTGGCTACATCCTTCACCTGATCTATTTCCATTAGGGTTCTTCTCATGTAGACATGTCGAAACTGCCATGTATTTACCCAAACCTCATCCTTTGAATCATCTTAAAACTAAAATCTCAAATGTAGCCTTTTTCAGTCTGTGAGCAGCTGTTGATAAACATTTTTCATAATTCAAAAATTAACTAGAATGATGTATGAGAAAAAAATGGTGGAGACGTGAATTTAAACAAACACATCAGTCTTTTAGACATTTAAATCATTAAACTTTCTAATGTTGGTGGCTATATTTTTTAGCCAGTAGTACCAAATGGTTTTGATGATTCAGCTTAATTTTTTTTTTATATTCTTGACCTTTTTTTTTCCTTCTAAATGAATTTCATTATCTTTTTCTATCTCTATAAAATAATTTTTGGCAGTTTGTTATGGACTGAACAAGTAGACCAATTGAGGCAAAATTGTCATTTTATATATCGCTCCACCTACCTATGAACAATTGATATTTTTCCAGTTGTTTAGATCTGACATTATTTGTGTGAGAAGTATTTTGTTATTGTGTTTATATAGTTCTTGGGTTTGTCTTGGTAGTTAGATAGGCAGATATTTTATTTTTCTCCAGTTATTTTAAATGGACTTTCTCTTCCTATTTCTTGTTGCTGGGATTCATCAGTAATATATAGAAATGTTCATGATTTGTGAGGGTTTGTTTTATATCCTACAACTTTGCTAAAGCTTTTATTTGCTTTAAATCGTTTTTTTGATTATTTTCTAAGATTCTCTAAATATATCATCGTATCTGCAAAAGAGTGATAGTTTTATCTCCTCATTGCTTAGTCTATTTTCTTTAATTTCCTTTAATTTATTTTTCTTTTCTTATTGCTAAAGCCAAAATTTCTAGTACAAAATTAAATACTAGTGGTGATAATGGGCGTCCTGATTATTGTTTCGTTTATACTTCCTCCTTTTCTTTTTTCTTGCTCTCTGGGAGCAGATGCAAGGATGTGCATTTTGGTATAAATACAAAATATATCAATCTATTTTAAAAAGTCATTTTCTTCACTCTTTAATAATTGAGAAGAAATGGTATGTCTTAACACTAAGAATGAAAACCTATATTTATGTAACACTATACCCACAATTATTATTGTTCAGTCATTTCAGTTGTGTTCAGCTTCGATCCCATTTAGGGTTTTCCTGGCAAAGATTCTGTGTGGTTTGCCATTTCCTTCTCTAGCTAATTTTATAGACAAGGAAACTGAGGCAAACAAGGTTATGTGATTTGCCCACAGTCAAACATCTAGTAAGTGTCTGAGGCCAGATTTGAACTCAAGAAGATGAATCTTTCTGTGCCATCCACTTGCCCTCTATTTTAAGATGAGGATGTCAAGACAAACTAATGACTTGCCAAAACGGAACAGTTAATGCCCGATTAGTCAGAATTAGTGATTATTTTTCCACTCTATTCTATTTCTTAGCTGTAGACTTGGTCATTTCTTGAAAAGAAAAAGCGCAACTTTTTCATTCTCTGTTTTCAGTTGAATTATTATAAAATATAAATACCCATACTATTACAGTCTAATTATCTACCAGTCAATTCAAAGATTTGACCAACCTGTTTGAAATATTCTTCCAAGTGATGCTAATCTCTTCCACTTGTAAATGCATTTACAAGTGGAAAAAAAAACAAAAACAACTTAAGCTTAAACATGTAACAAGACTTGTCTACATCACCCAGCTAATAAGTAGTAGAAATAAGATTCAAATCTAAGTTTTCTCACTCCTACTTCAGTATTCATCACAGTTTGGCAGTTGTTCCTAACCTGTCATATAAAGACTTTGAGAAGTTTCTGACATGCAAAATGGTAATAATTGGATTCACACAATATGTTTCCTTTTTAAAAAAGATTGATTTGCATTTATATCTGTTGGATTTTTTTTTGTAATCTACATTTCTTGCCAGTAGCCCTCTTCTACTCCTTCCTAGAGTCATCCCTTATTGGGGGAGAGGGAAGAAGAAAACAAGCATTTATTCAGCAGCTCTTTTTCTATTTCTTTTGGTTTTCTTATGATTTTATCTTATGTTTACTTTTTTATTGATTTGATTTCTTGTTCTTTTTTAAATTAGTTTGGCACAAGGTTTGTCCTTGATAAATTTAGATGCTATGCTATTGAGAGTGTATCTATTTAATGTTGATATTGATTCATTGCCTATAGTTCTTGTAAGCCCAGATTCCTTACTCTTTTTTGTGTGTGTTATGGTCCCTTGGCAGTCTAACAAAGCCAGGGAGCTTTTTGTCAGAAAAAGCTTTTTAAATGCATACAATAAATTTCACAGGATTATCAAGATATTTTTGAAAGAAACAAGCTTATGGTCCCTATATTAAAAAAACCTTGCTGTATGCATAATATAATATCTTTGTTTATCTCTGCCATGAATTTTTCTTTTCAATAGTTGCTCTGTTTTTTTTGAATCACTGACATATAGTAAATTTTAATTCAGCCTTTCATTTTGCTTCTTTGTATGTTTTTACTTTTCTGATGTCTTTATTGTAGGAGATACTTTGTAGTGTTTTACTTTTTCATCCAATTTGCTGTTTTCCTTCATTTTACTGTATTGATTGATCCATTTATAATGGATTGAATTGAATTTACAATAAAGTATATGAGAGTTTAGGTATAGGTTTTCTTTCATTTTTGTCTCTCAGGAAGTTTTGATTCTTTCATTTTTAAAGTTAGTATTTCATTCCTATAATTACCTCAGATTCTTTTTCAAAAAAAAAACGTTTCTACCTCTTTTAAGCCTTTTTAAAAAAGCTGTTCCTTTCCCTCCAACTTCTTTTACTTGTTTTTTTTTTTAAATTAGTTCCTTTTCCTAAAGTAAATTTATTTCTTCTTTTTGCTTCTTTTTCTATTCATTATTTCTATTATTTCTATACTGAACTTTTAAAAAGTTCATGGTCTCTATATCCTTATTTATTTCTTCTTTAATATATTTGTGTTTTTCATAGAATGAAAACTTTTAGAGGACCAAATCTAAGCTCTCTCTTTTAACTAAAGTCTTTTGCTGCTTTTGCTATTATTGTTGCTTTTGTAGATACTGTCCCATTATCCTCCATTTCACTTTGCCTCACTCTACGAGTTATCAAATCAATAGCGGACAAAGAGAAGAGAAACATTGCCCCATGACAGAAATCATCCTGTGTCCCAAATTTTGGGACCTAGTTTTGTCCCCCTTCTCTCCCCATGAACATTCTTATTCTCAGTCATTATGCAATTCCATGTCTTCATCTAGGTCTTCCAGTCTTTCTGGATCCTACTTACCCACTTATAAAAGAGATTTGATTTTCTTTTTTGTGTTAAATATATTGGGTTCAGACTTTCCCCTTTTATTTCCCCTCTTTCAATCTCTTTTTTTCTGCTTCCTCTTCATTTCTCTTATACTCTTTCTTCTTTCTGAGAGACTATAGGAGTTTTATTCCTTTTGATGTTCACCTATGGACATGATTAATGTACATCACGCATTCTCCTTTGAAGTTCACTTCCCCTGTCCCTATTTATACACCCGTCTGTTTTACAATTCAATTCCATAGAATACACTGATTCACCTTCAGTGAGTTTGTGGGATTTAGTCCATGCCATTTCAGGCTTCCTCCTCCATGGCCATTTCTTTTATTCTTTAAAAAGTGGCTTTTTATTTTTGCTCCTCTTGGTATTAAAATTAATGTCTTATTTTTCTCTCTTTTATTTTTAAACTATATAGGTTGGGCTTATTTTTTTTCTATACTAAACAAATAAAATGAAACTCATCTCAAAAAATGGGGTAGCATTTTATTACTTATTCTTTCTTTGGTAGCTCTCATTATTAATCAATCTTACTTCACTATTGGGGGCACAGAACACAGAATATATTTTTGTAGGAGCTAAAGAGAAAAACAATAAAGCTTAATGTAAATATGGATTTGAAGGCGCTTTAGTATAACTGCAGCATATTCTACCAGTTAAGTACTCTGTTGCCCATAGGCACTGTTGTATCTCTTTGACTTTCAATAGAGATAAATTGATATAGTCTGGTATACACTGAGATGTCATATGGTAGGATCACTGTAATAATAATAATAACAATAAGAACATATGGCATTATATTGTACTTTATATTTTACAAATCATTGTAGGTTAATTATGAAATTTATTCCCCAAACTAACCATATGAAGTATCAAAAAGATTTCAAATATTTTCCTCATTTTACATGAGAAACATTGAGAAGTTAAGTAAATTTCTATTGGATAATATACACCCACATATAGCTGTACATATACATACATATGCATATATAGATATACATATAAATATATATATGACTGTTTTGTTCATATATGTTATATATAATGCAATCAACAGAAAATGCCAAATTTGGGACCTTGTATTTTGTATGTCTTTGAGTCAGTTATGTGATGGTAAAGATGTTGTACACTCTGGACCTATGGAAGCTTTGCTTTTCTGTATTTCTAAAAGTTTCATTCAAAATGTCATTTTGAATATGTAATTTATTTTCCATATAATTTGATTAAAGAGTAGATATAGTTAATTGATTGTGGTTATTTATATCTTTTTAGTCATTTAAAAATATAGCTCTAGAGCTTTTCCAGACCTTTGACGTTTCCCCCTTCTTCAGATACCATAAGAAGCACTTGGTCCACGTCTTCCAAATTGCGATCTGTAGTACAGACGTCCTCTGTGTATGTTTGATTAAATCTAAACACATCTGGGGCTGGGATGTTAGAAGCCAAATACGATGGCTCCACTGTTCTTGATGGTAACAGGGTCTGTTAGAAAAGTCATGGAAAAATCTTTTTTTTTCCTATCTTTTATCTGTTTTCTCTCCAGTTTTGTCCCCAAATGCCTTTGGGGTGACTTTGCTTAGTTAGATCTCTTGCCAAGATTGCTTTAAGCTTCTCTCTTTTATCAGATGATAGTGCTCATGATACTGCTCACCAGCTTTCTGTGTGAGATTTCACAAATATGTTTAGATTCTAAACCGATGTTGCCCTTGGCTACCCATTATCTTTTTGCTTAGTGAGAAACTTTTTGTATTTATCCAAAACTTATCTTTAATTCAACTCAGCAAACATTTATTAAGCATCTACTATTCACAAATCCCTGTGCTACCCCCTAGGGATAGGCAGATTAAAAAACCAATGCATCTTTGTGAACAAGGACTTTAGAAACTCTGAGAGAAGGCAGATAGGACATAAGAAACCTAGGCAGAGTGCTCTTGGAACACATGAAGTGCCTAAAGATCATCGTGAACTAGAGAGTTGGGATGAGAAAGGCTTCATGAAATAAAAAGGGTCACTTGATCTGAACCAGGAAGGAAAAAAACATCTCAGTAGATACAGCCATGAAAAGGATGAAATTTAACTAGGAAAGACAGTTGAGCAAATGTAGAGAAGTAGGATTATACATCATGAAGTCAGGGAAGAGTTAGTTCTCTATTTTTGAAAGAACATAGGATATGTGAAGAAGAGTAATGTGAAAGAAGTTGGAAAAGTCAGGTTAAAACCATATTGTAATAGGCCTTAAGTGCCATGCTAAGAAATGTGTATTTTAGAAGAATAATGGAATTGCATATAACATTTGAAAGTTTGCAAAACACTTTACACACTATTTCACTTGAATCTCATAACAACTGTCAGCAGATTTCATTCATTCATGTATTTTGTCCATTAATTCATTTATTTGCCTATTTATGTGTTTACTTGTCTCTTCATTTATTTAGTCATCTACATATTTACTTATTTATTTGTTCATTCATTTATTTATTCAGTATTTGTTTTTGGTTAATTAGTGTTTTGCACTTGTATTTCCTTGTTGGAGGGAGGTCACCTATGTGTCAGAGGTAGACTAGAATGCTGGCCATCTTGACTCAGAGGTATTGCTCTGTGCTCATGATGTCAAGCTTTCTCTTAAAGGCATTATTATCCTTATTTTATGTGTGAGAAAAAGGAGACTTTGAAAGGTTAAATGTATTATTTGAAGTCTGATGTTCTCGAATAAGTAATAGACAAGCACTGACATTTTTGAACATGGGAGTTACAACAGGAAGGAAGGACTGGGGGTGAGGGAGGAAAAATTGGAATCTAGGCTACCATTTAGGATGCAATTATAATAGTCCAGATGTGGAGTGAAGAGGTTCTGACTTTCTGAAAGTAGCAGCATTGAATGGGAACAGGTATGAGGTGATTGGATGTGGCAGGGGAGAGTGACAGGGACAAGGAAGGTTTGAAGATGAGTCTGGTTTTCTAGTGCAGACGACTGAGTGGATGATGGAGATATGAACAGCAAGAAAGAAATCGGAAGAAGGGGTGAATGAGGAAGAGGAAGATCTACTTGTGCAAATGCTGAGTCCATGGACCATTGGGACTTCCAGCAGCCAACTCAAAATGCATGATTAGATCTCAGGGGAGATATTTAGGCTGCAAATATAGCTGAGGGGAATTATACCAGCAGAAGTCTTATCTTTTAAACTCCCTTTTAAAAGCTATTCTGAAAAATATGTTTTGTTTGTTTTCTACTGAAAATTCCAAATAATTCTCTTTGCTAGATAAATTCCCCAATATTAAGCTTGAGAACTTCTAGAAAAGAGTAAAAAGAAAATTTAAAATTAAAAAAGAAATGGTATTAAAACAGATTCCTCTTTACAATCAGAAAGGATCAAGTCCCATCCTTCAATGCACAGTGAAGGAAAGTAGAATACTGGGAAAACATTGGATTAAGAATTGAAAACCCTGAGCTTAAATCTAATCTTTGTCACTTTTGTTTGGGACAATTCAGTCCTTCTAAGGCATAGATTTCTTATTGTGATGTAACAGAAAGGACACTTAATTTGAAGTCCACAAGTCTGCCTTATACTGACTTGGATACACTTTACTGGTGGCAACTTGAGCAAGTCATTTAAACTCTTAGAGCTGCTTTCTCCTTATCTGTAAAATGATTGATTTAGAACCCGTCTGTCTTCTAAGATCCTTGCCAGCTTTAAATATTAAAATATATAATATAGAGGATCTGTTGGATTTTCTAACTCCCAAATCCTTATCACAAAACCAGATTTAGATCTGGAAGGAATCTTAGTGATCACCTAGTTCAGTTTCCCCCATTGGGCTAAGTTGCGTTGAGACGCAAAGGGATAAGGCCACTTGTCGAAAGTCACCCTAGTACTAAGTGGCAGAGTCTAGATTCCAACCCCAAACCCTCTATTATTTCACAAGCTCTGCTGCGTCTGTGAAGTCTTTGCTGAATACTGCTTACATGATGATATTTTCTTTCCCTTCAATTCTTTACTGAAATCATTACATTTGAATTTTTCACAGTAACAAGAATATTGGACTTGGAATTAAGAATCATGGGTATAAATTCTATTCTTCCATTTTCATATATGTAAACTTAGTATGTTCTATTAACTGCACACGTGAGAGATATATAGTAGGTGCTAAAACAAAACAAAGCGCCAACCACTTAGTGATTGGTCAAGAATAGCATTATGGTGTAGAGAACCCTGCCAGATAATTTCCAAGTTCAAAACAGGAAGAAAATAAACAAACAAAAACAATAAAAAAGGAAAAAAACCAATGGAATTGTAAAGTCATGTAAAAAGATGTAGAACAAAATCCTGGGAAAAATTTTCCCCCAAATGGTTGCTTCTGTCATAAGTTTCCTAGCCCAAACAATTAACAGCTAATCACAATGCGCCTGTCTTTGGGACTGCTTCCTGATTGGCGCGTTGTCAGTGGGTCCTGTGCACATGATGAATGAAGTGCTAGATGGAGGATAAAGTTGTTAAGACAGGGTGTCAACCTCCACATCTGGAAGAGATTTAACCCTCACACCCTGCCTTATTGTTAACACCCTCTTAACACCTTTTGCTTTATGCTGTATAGACTGCTGAAGGAAAAAAAGTTGGAGGCCAGATAAGGCTGCACAGCTGGAAACACTTGTCTACTATATACTCAACCTTGTTGACCTGACAAGTAATGTTCAATACTGAGCAAGGATCTGAATTCTGGTTGTGCCTGTGTAATTATCCTCCCAAGCCAGTCTTCAGTAAGAAAAGATAAATGCAACAGATATTCACTGAACTTCTCTTTAAAAAGAGCTTTATAAGACATGGCCCCTAGAGAAGGAGAATAGGGAAAACAATTTCTCATATAAAAGCACACGTAAGGAAGAGCTGTTATGTGGAGGGGAAAATGGAAGGATGATGGACAATGACGGCATCTTATTCTCAACAGAATTAGTTTAAAGAATAGAATATGTCTGTGTATCATATAAATATGAGTGATGCATGCACACATACAGATATGTATCTATCTATCTATCTATCTATCTATCTATCTATCTACACACACACACACGTGTGTGTTTTTATTTATAGACTCACACTCTTTGCTGGGAATAGAAATCTGTCTTACCCAATAGGGAAATAGGAGGAAAGGGAATAAGAGATAGGTGGAGAGGGTGATAATAAAAGGGAATGTGGATTAAGAGAGGCAGTGATCAGAAGCAAAACAAGATATAGAGAAGAAAAAAATGGAAGAAAATGGGATGGAGGGAAATACACAGTATCATAATGGTGATGTTGTGTGTGAATAGGATGAGCTAATGTATAAAATGAAAGAAGAGAGCAGAATGGATTAGAAATCAGAATCCAACAATATGTTGTATACAAGAGACACACTTGAAATTGAAAGACATATTCAAAGTTAAAATAAAGAGCTGGGGTAGAATGTATTATGCTTCAGCTAAAATAAAAAAAAAGAGGTAGCACTTGTCATCTCAGACAAAGTAAAAGCAGAAATGGACCCAATTAAAAGAAATAATTAGAAAATTATTACTGCCGAAAGGTACTATAGATAATGAAGAAACATCAAAAAAGTTTACAACACGTTTTTCTGACAAAGGCATCATTTCTCAAATACATTGGCAATGGGGTCAAATTTATAAAAATAAAAACTATTCCCTAATTGATAAATGATCAAATATATGAACAAGCATGTTTAATTATTTTTAAATTTTTATTAAAGATTTTTATTTACAAAACACATGAATAGATAATTTTTTTTTTTTATTTAGAATTTTTTCCCACAGTATATATGCATGAGTAATTTTTTTAAATAATATTATCCCTTGTATTCATTTTTCCAAATTATTCCCCCCCCCCTCCACTCTCTCCCCTGATGACAGGCAATCCCATACATTTTACATGTGTTACAATATAACCTAGATACAATATATGTGTGTAAATACCATTCTCTCGTTGCACATTAAGTATTGGATTCCGAAGGTGTAAGTAACCTGGGTAGATAGACAGTAGTGCTAACAATTTACATTCACTTCCCAGTGTTCCTTCTCTGGGTGTAGTTATTTCTGTCCATCATTGATCAACTGGAAGTGAGTTGGATCTTCTTTATGTTGAAGATTTCCCCTTCCATCAGAATACATCTTCATACAACATTGAAGTGTACAGAGATCTTCTGGTTCTATGAATAGATAATTTTCAACATTCACCCTTGCAAAACCTTGTGTTCCAAATTTTTCCCTCCCTTTATCCTTCCCTCTTCCCTAGATGGCAAGTAATCCAATGTTAAACATGTGACTCTCTCTCTCTCTCTCTCTCTCTCTCTCTCTCTCTCTCTCTCTCTCTCTCTCTCTCTCTCTCTTCTCTCCTCTCTCTTTCTCTCTCTCTCTCTCTCTTCTCTCTCTCTCTCTCTCTTTCTCTCTCTCTCTCTATATATATATGTATATATATGTCTATCTATATCTATATCTATATATATCCACAATTATCATGCCTAACAAGAAAAATCAAATCAAAATGGGAAAAATGAGAAAGAAAACAAAAAGCAAGCAAACAAAATAAAAAGTGACAACACTATGTTGTGATCCACACTCAGTCCCCACAGTCTCTCTCTGGGTGCAGATGGCTCTCTTCATCCCAAGGCCATAAGAACTGGGCTGAGAAACTTTGCTGTTGAAGAGTCATGTCCATTAAAACTGATCATCATATAATTGTGTTGTTGTTGTATACAGTGATCGCCTGGTTCTGCTCACTTCACTTGGCATCAGTTCATGTAAGTCTCTCTAAGCCTCTCTGGAATCATTCTGCTGGCCATCTCTTATAGAACAATAATAGTCCATCACATTCATACACCATAACTTCAACTTATTGGCATCCATTCAGTTTCCCCTATTGATTACTGATTATTGACATTGTTTTTTTTTTCTTACAACTGCAAAAAGAACTGCCACAAATATTTTTGCACACAGGTCAACAGGCATCTTTTAGAGGAAGAAATTAAAGCTCCCTAGAGTCATATAAAATGCTCTAAGATACTATTGATTAGAACAAGGCAAATTAAAACAGCTCTGAGCTAGCACTTCATACCTATCAGAAATGACAAATGCTGAAAGGGAATAAGGGAAAGTATGTTCATTAATATAAATTGTTGGTGGAGTAGTGAAGTGATTCAACTATTCAAGAAAACAATCTGGAACTATACACAAAGAGCTATCAAAATTATACATACCCTTTGATCCAACAGTACTAGATCTGTACCCCAAAGACATCAAAGAAAAAGGAGTAGATCCTACACCTACGAAAATATTTACTATTTTTATGGTGACAAAGAATTGGAAATCAAGGGAATGTTCCTAAGTTGGAGAATAGCTGAACAAGTTGTGATATATGATTGTGATAGAGTACTATTATGCTGTTAGAAATGATGGAGGGGTCATTTTAGAAAAATAAGGCAAGATTTATATGAGTTATTGTAAGGTAAACTGAGAAAACCCTGATCATTGTGCACAGTAGCAGTGATGTATTGATAATCAGTTGTAAAAAAACTTGACTATTGTGATAAATACAATGATTTATTCATTGTAATAATCAATTCATTATAATAATTCAACTGTAGTATCCAAGGTGATTCAAAAGAACTCATGATCAAAAATGCCTTCCGCCTCCAGAGAGAGAACTGATAAATTCTAAGTGCAAATTGAAGTATAATTTTCTCGCTTTCTTCATTTTCCTGATTTTTTTTTGATATGGTTACTATGGAAATATTTTGCTTTATTTTTTAGGTATAGTTATAGTTACTAAGGCCCTTGTAAATTAATTAGAGAGGATAAACATATGTCCATAAATAATCAGATAAAAGAATAAGAGAAAAATATTTAAAAATGCCACATGACCACAAATCATTAATGGCAAATGAATGGTGTAATCCAGGTATCTCACATCCTGGTTTATAGTCTGCACACTGTTAATACAGCTTTGGGGAAAGATGTGGTACCAGAACTCATTCCTATCCCTTTAAAAGACATTATCAAAGAATATTAAAAATAATACAGTAGGGGCAGCTAGGTGGCCAGTGTATAGATCACCAGCCCTGAAGTCCGGAGAGCCTGAGTTCAAATGTGATGTCAAATACTTAACACTTCCTAGCTGTGTGACTCTGGCCAAGTCACTTAACACTAATTGCCTCAACAACAACAACAACAACAACAACAACAACAACAACAAAAAAAAAAAAAAAAAAAAACAAATATATTTTTTTTATTTTCCCTGAGGCTGGGGTTAAGTGACTTGCCCAGGGTCACACAGCTAGGAACTGTTAAGTGTCTGAGACCAGATTTGAACTCCTGTCCTCCTGAATTCAGGGCTGGTGCTCTGTCCACTGTGCCCCCTAGCTGCCCCAACAACAACAAATAATAATAATGTAGTAGAATGATCCTGAATTAGATGCAATCTTATTGTAGTGAGGGAGAGAGATTTAAAAGGTTTTACAAATACATGCACTTTTCAAAGTAACTTCTAGTTCATTGTACACAAATCTACCAAAAATAATATTTAAAAGTGAAAATATTTGCATATGCATGCATCTATACATGTATACACACATATTTACACTCACATTTGCTAACTTTAAAGACAAAAAAAATTAGTCTTTTAGGCTAAACCTTTTTTATGGAGAATGCTGCTGCTGGGTGCACACTTGATCATCTATCAGTCATGAGGAAAGGATAAGTTGCCAGAAGAAGTAGGGGGAGAAAGCCCTCTGCCATCAACCAATAGGAGAAAGACTATCAAAGAAGATCTAACCTGTTTGTATTCTTTGGATCCTCTCAATACTTTTGCTTACACACGTAAGTTTTGAGTACACTGGGAGAAGGGAGGGGAAGTTTCAGAACCTCTCCAGTGGACAGCTAATTTTGTTCAGGGACCAATTCAGTACACACACACACACACACACACACACACACACACACACACACAGCATATTTATTGCATATAGCATTATAAGCTAGATTTGTTCTACAAAAACAAAATTGTGCTTATCTTTATGTATTTTATAAAACAAAAGTAATCTCATAAATGATAGAATGGAAGCTCTTTGAAGACAGGAACTGTCTCATTTTAATCTCCAAATTCTCATCACTTATCAAAATCTTTGGGACTTGTTAATGCTCAGTTGTTGGAGTGAGGGAGAGAGATTTAAAAGATTTTACAAATGCATACACTTTTCAAAGTAATTTCTAGTTCATTGTACACAAATCTAGCAAAAATAATATTTAAAAGTGAAAATATTTGCATATGCATGCATCTATACATGTATACACACATATTTACACTCACATTTGCTAACTTTAAAGACAAAAAAACTAGTCTTCTAGGCTAAACCTGTCTGACTTCTCATTTCCCCATTTGGGCTTTTTGGGCTAGATGCTGCAGTGATTTGCCATTTCTTATTCAAGTCCTTTTTTTGCAGATGAGGAAACTGAGATAAACAGGATTAAGCGACTTTTCCAGAATCACACAGTTAGTATATATCTGAAGCTGGATTTGCACTCAGGTCTTTATGACTCCAGATCAGGCACTGTATCTACTGTGCTACTGGGCTGCTAATGGGCATATAGTAAATGTTTATAAATGAATGTGATTTGTTTTATTTCATTTTTTGATCAGTCAGTGAAATTTGGTTTTGCTATGGTAGGAAATGAGTCATTGAAGATTTAAGACTTAGGACTAGGTGGGCAACATGATGAAATCAACATTTAAATAGAACTGGTGGTAGCGTTGTGCAGAATACTTATACATGAAGAACCATATGACATAAACATATGACATAAACACTGTTACATAATGTCATAAACCAGATTTAAAATTGGGATGGCTAGAACACTAATTCCTGATTCCCAATTATCTGAATGTTTTAAAAGTCATTTTTCCCTTCCTTGATAGTGAGCACCTGCCCAAGATCTAAGGAAAATAGTTCATAATGTTCTACATACAGTAGGTATTAAATAAATGTTTGTTTCATCTAATTGAACATTTTTTGGTAGCCATCTGCTGTGGAGAAATGAGCTTGGGGTGCTCAGATGTGATTATATATAATTTGGTAGAATCTATAAGATTAGCCTTTGGTTGTAGAACACTGGGGATATGACTCATTTTAAAAATGTATAATGATTTTTATTTTCAAAACACATACATAGATGATCCTCAACATCCACCCTTGTAAAACCCTGCATTGCAATTTTTTCTCCCTCCTTTCTCCCATTCCCTCCCCCAGATGACAAGCAAGCCAATATATTTTAAACATGTGCAATTCTTCTATATATATTTCCACAATTATCATGCTGCACAAGAAAAATTAGATCAAAAAGGGAAAAACGAGAAAGAAAACAACAATAATAAAAAAATGAAAGTACAATATTGTGATCCACACTCAGTTCCCACAGTCCTCTCTTTGGGTGCAGATGGCTCTCTCCATCACTAGACCACTGCAACTGGTTTGGATCATCTCATTGTTGAAGAGAACACATCCATCAGAATTGATTATTGTATAATCTTGTTGCTGTGTACATGTTCTCCTGGTTCTACTTACTTCACTTAAGCATCAGTTCATATAAGTCTCTCCAAGCTTCTGTGATATCATCCTGCTGATTGTTTCTTAAAGAACAATAATAGGAAAAATGATGTATTTTGGACAAGAACATCGTTGTACAACCAAATGACACTGGTGATAAAACTGTCTTTTGTTTTCACGGCACAATTCATTGTGGATTGGCTTTGTAACTAAGAAAAATGTGAAGCAGGTTCAATTGACTCACATCTGATTCCAAAATTTCACACCCAAAACTTTGTGTCTTTCAACTAACAAAGTGGGATTTGTGTTGCTCCTATTCCTTGGAATCAATATTGATCATTACAAATTATTCCTAGTTTAGCTTTCTCTTAGTGTTGTTTTTACTTGCCTTACTGTAGCTACAGTCAAACTGAAGAATTGGTTTGGATAAAGAGCCACATGGGGATAGTTAACAAAATATATTGCTACTCACAGGGACAGGAGAACAGATGTCAACAAGTAGCAATACAGATGTATGACCTCCATTGCCCTTAAACCTTAAACAGTGCCATGGCCTCGGAATGGGCAGTGAGTATTGCCCTAATAAAGTCACTCAGGGGTCAAATATTTTCTATTTAGACAAAGGTCATCACCCATGAGATAAGACAATTGACTACTAAGGACGACTGAGGAATGAGGAGCAGGGATCCAGGAAATCTAAGTCTGTGCCATCAGTTGGTGAGGGAAGTGGTCGGTTGAGCTTGGGTCAGTTCAGTCTTAGCATCTGGAACTTCACTGGGGAGGAGGTACTGATACTGGTCAAACTGTTTTTGAATGGCTCATAGTAGCTCTTACATGGACTGTATTCATAATGATCTCAGTTTATATCAACTTACACAATTCTTCCCATTTTTCTTTGAATTCCACATGGTAATCATTCCTCTCCTCCCCCCTCCCTGCCCCTTTTGGGTATAAGTTTTATGATTTTTTTGGTATGGAGAACTCCCAATGAGGAATCTCCTTCTAGCAATTAAGATGAAATCTTACTCAAAATTTATTGTTTTATAGATTTGCTTGAGGGTAGGGGGACTTGATCAAAGTCTTAAAGTGCATGGCAGAAGCATGATTTGAGTCCAAGTCTCCCTGCCTCCAATATTGGCTGTCTTTTCACTATGCCATACTGCCCATCATGCTTTCTGAAGAACAGAACTATGTGATTACATCCATATGGCACGCCTTTTGTTTCATGTGGCTTTTTGGGCTATTACAAAATGGGTTGATATGAATTTCTGGTATACGTCAGTCTTTTCTATGTCTGACTATGGGGATATATTGTCAATAATGGAACCTCTGAATGTAAAGGTAGAAAGAGTGAATTTTTAAAAATAACCAGATGCTAGACTATAATCCACAATCCATTTCTCGATCCTAATTTTAATTATTACATCTATTATTATATTTGTTACTTTGAAGAGTTATTTTAATGCAAATTTCTTACAGTATTGAGTTGTTGTGTATTGGGGCTTATTTACTAAAGTTGTTGATCATTTTGAATTATTCTTTTAGAAATGATTTCCTCTTATTGTTTGAACATGAATAATGCACTCAAACTCTTCTGCCAAGTGGAGCAAAGGAAGAGAAATACCCACCTATTTAATATTAGAATCGAAGACAGAATTATGGGAAAACATGACAAATCATCGGCCTGATCTAAAGGAATTCTCTGACATTGGAATAAGAGGAGAGCTGTAGTGTCTAGAACACCAAGTTTCAGCTCTGCTAATTCTGTGCCTCCTTATATCTCAGTAAACACGTTGGTAAAGGAAGCAGTGGGACCAAGAGCACCGGAAGGACCCCTCCAGGATCCTCCTAATTCAACTGAGCTTGTCGTAGTGCTGAACCATATTTAAGTTTGACATCTGTCTATCTAGAGATATCTCTCTATATATCTATATAGCTATATTTATATCTCTATCTATCTATATCTATATCTATATACATATCTATATCTATACACACACACACACACACACACACACACACACACCCCCACACACACATATATATATATATGTATGCCCTTTACCTATTCAGTGTGACAGAATGGGGGGAAAAAAGAACTGAGAATAGAGTTGGAAGATCCCCACACAAATATATGTTCTTCTACTTACTAGCTCTGGGACCCCGCCAAAGTCCCGTCACTATTCCAAACTTCAGTTTCCCTAACTGTAAAATGAGAATTACAGTGTTTACATTACCTTCCTCCCAGGGTTATCATGTGGATCAAAGGTGTGTGTGTGTGTGTGTGTGTGTGTGTGTGTGTGTGTGTGCGCGCACATGTATCCCTTTACCAGTTATGAAAAGGTAAACTCTCTAAAAGTCATAAAATAGTGTCCATAACGGTGATCACGTCCCTATGTTTTATCTCCTTCCATTTCTCACAGTTTACCTGTAGGTGCTCTTATCCCCATTTTACAGTCGATTCTGAGTCAAGACCCGACAGCCCTTCTCCGGCTGCCCTTCTGCCAAGTCTGTGCACTAATATTCTACAATAAGTGGGAAATAATTGCTCTGTTTCCTTTGGTATCTCACATCCTAATATTAATCAGCTGGGCTCTGCAGTGCGCCTTTGGACGTAATCTGACTCCGTCGGCACTTGACTGTAATTTGGCATTCGCTTCAGTGTTCACATGCAATATGTGACTGATATTTTTTAATCAGAACCACATATATCGGAGTCCGCGAAACCCCTCAAGTCCTCATTAAAAAGAAAAGTCTTCTGGCTAATAACTCCTGAGGTTTTTGGAGTTAGCCTCCCAACCCTCGCCCCTTCCTGCCTTTTATTTTACTGGCTGGTCCACAGAAAGAGCTCGTTGGGTCCTAGCTACTCAATGGAAAACTTGGCGGGGGTCTCTGAGCTCCGTTTTCTAGACGGGAATTCTGGGGAGATTCACAATGGAACTGGAGAGTTTGCTAAAATATTAAGATTCTCATAATCTAACCCTTATTAACCTGCCAAGTGTGGAGACAACCTTTAATAGCGCTCATTCTTTTTTTTTCCCTTTGTTTAAAAATCAATTCCTTTCCAACAATTTACATAACTTCAATAAGAATTTAGGTCAATAAGATTCTCATTATACCTCTTCTGAGGAGACAAATATTTTGCTTGGATAGAGTGAAAATACCTCTTTTCTATAGAATTCTTCCTATGTTTCTTTTAAATTTTTAAAACTTATTTCCTTCGTATGTATATCATCCCTGGAAGAAAAAAAATATAGCGATATTCTTATCTTCCTTGAAATGGTGTCTGCAGAATGCTGAGGTAGGTTGGACATACACTGACAAATGGAAGAAGAGACGTGGGATTCAGAAGCTATTTGTGGAAGCAAAGAATACTATTCTGTATCCAGTGGGCAATATATTCCTTCCTGTATCCTCTACCTTTAAAGAACCAGAACATGGCATTGTCTCTAAGGGAACTCCCCACCAAGTGTCTCAACCAAAAGGAGAGCATTGCAGTGCTTTCCCAGGGCAATGGTATGCCGGGTGATGAAGTGCTGATGGGTGGCCGGCAAGCTCCCACTAATGAGGGAACCTACCAAAGAAAAATAATTAAAAATCACTTCATTCATATTTAGCATTGTTTTATAGGGTTAGTTAAGCAAAGCTGCATGGACAAATGATCTCCTCTTGATGCTGGTGTACCTGTCCATATATTGGGTTAATGGGTGCCGTAACAAAGGCAAAAGCAAGATGGCATTTCTCAGGGTCCATGGTCATGATCTCATGGAAACAGGGAATGACTAGAACAGGCTCTGCCTATCTCGGTGCAGGAGAATCTAGCCAAATGATTTGTTGGTCTCCCTAGGCATAATTCTTAATGGCTCTAGATATATCCTGTGGAACATTTCTGTTACTGATAATATATTAGTCATTTTTCATTCAGAAGGCCCCAGAAAGCATTTCCCCCTTGTTTATTTATTCCTCCACCCTATAGTGAAAAAGAATGTTTAAAAATACAGCACAGGTGCAAGCTGCAGCTGTTGTGGGTAAACATTGCTTTACTCAACTAATTCATATTCCCATCAAGGGAACTGGAGAGTAGTTGAGTTCCCATAAAAAGGAAAAAAAAGTCTTCATTGAAGAAGAAATAAATTTCCCATCTATGCAGTATATCTAATTGAGAAGTCCTTTATAAGCCAAATTCTGTAACATTTAAATCACCAGAAAAAAGTAATCCTTCTCTTTTAAAAAATACAATCTCGTTCTCACAAAACCTCAATTTACCAGAATCCAATTAACGAGAAGGTCTAATAACTGTAGTGTTTGTCCTTCTGTACTCTGGAGAGAAAATTAACAAAGCAGTTCAATTCAGCTAATATTTATTAAGCTCTTGCAATGTGTGAGCACTATACTAGGCTCCAGAATTGTGGAAGCAAAAAGTGGTTTTCTGTTGAGAGGGCGTGGTGACCCATACAGAGAAGTAAATCTGAGGTAACAATCCGGGGGACTAGTTAAGACTTCATAAAAACAAGTAACACCTGAGTGGAGTCTTTCCACAAATGACCAAATCCAAGTCTGACTGTATGCTTCAGATTCTTAAACTGGGTCATGACCCTATGTGGGGGTCTCGTAACTGAATGTGAGGGTTGTGAAATTATGATTTATCATCAGTAAATGTTTGATTTGTGTGCCTACTTTATATACTAAATATCTGGGGTCACATAAAATTTTCTTGGATGAAAAAGGGTCACAAGTGGGAAAAGTTCAAGAAATTATGATGTAATCAACTTCAGGAGGATGTCCCCCAAGTTAGCTTGTTTTCAACTTAATCTCCTTCCTCTTCTTCAGTCAAGATCTACAATCTGAACCAATGGCCACTGATATTTCAATGTAGAAACCTTAGTTTGTAAAATCTTTACAAATCAGAGATTTGATTAAAATTATTAAATTGTCTTCCCAGAAGCAAGAGCATGCAATAGATTTTTAAATTATTTTCAACAGTGAATGTTGAAAGAAATTTCAGTTAAACAGGAAATTAAATCAAAGGATCCCGTTTTTCATGTATGATGATGAATCAAGGTTTAATGTAATTAATTTTTTTGTTGCTAAGTGTTGATAATTTGATCTTATAAACATGGTTTTATTTCTTATAAAATTAATTGTACACATATAATTTCTTCTCATTATTGGTTTTTGTTTTTATTGAAAGAGTAAGTTATTCCGGAAAGGAAAAAAAAATTTTCCATAATAAAAATGATATCTAATAACTCAACAATTAACTAGTCTTTGGGAAGCAGGTTCTCTTTGTTAATATCTAAGTATGCTCAATTTCTCATGAAACCTACCTAAGTAATGATTTGAAATTTGTCATTTTCACTTAAGAAATATCGACCTAACCAGTGTCACTTTACAATAACATCGATATACCATATTGACTTTTAATAAATATTTATTAAGCAACTACTCTATTTTTGCAGAATCTGGAAGAAATTTAGATATCTCATTTCAGTGTGTGTGTGTTATGTTTACACAAATACAGATATACTGTGCACATATGCATATAGATACATGTAGCTATATTATATGTTTCTATAACATATGGTCTGTATATCATACAACTACTACATATGCATATATATGTGTATATATATATATATACATATATATATATATGTTTCCATTTATTTCTAACTGTAATGTGCAAATATGCTCAATCTTTGATCAGAAACTAAGCCTGCTAAACTTGGTCAGCATTTGAAATTGAGAGGACTTAGGAGTACAATGAATTGAATATTTTAGAAACAACCAAAGGATGCAAGAAGAAGAAATGTATTAAACTGGGCAACTCCTTCTCTACATTAGCTGACATAGAGACCATTTGGGTCTGTATGAGAAATGAGCGATTTCTAGTGAAAGAGATTTACCAAGGGAGCTATAATTGCAAAACATGCATTCACACACATACTTAGGTACATACATACCTATAGATGATCACATACACATAAAACCTTCAACTCCCCATTGTCCAGTTAATTAGACATGGCCAAGAGGAAATTTATCAAAAGAGGTACCAGTGTGAAGGTCACTGCACTGAACTCTGCTGACCTTATTTCCAATAAATACGGAGGACAGAAAGAATTTGGAGTCATTAGTATAGTGTTTTTAAAATGTGTCTTTATTCCATGGTCAAATATGCTTGAAATGAGCCGTTGTTGGTATATTTGAGTTGGGTGATAATTATCTCCCTAAATAGTCTATAGTTTGCCAAGGATATCAGGTGATGTTCTTTGTTTCTCATTGCTGCCGTCTCCAAACTGCGAACTCAGCTCGTTTCTGCTTCTTCGTGGTCACCAACCCCAGATGAGACTCCATTGAAATGGGGATGTGGTTCCCAGTTATTCTCCAGCATGATTGGACTAGTTCACACTTGCTATTATTTTTAAGTATGTTTATTTTTAAAAAGTGCCTCCTATGAAGTTTTCAGCATTGTGCCCCCCAACCCCATTTTCCCTATAAACCCTGTGGTTTTTGTTTGTTATATTTTATTTCATGCGTTTCCGTGGGATGGTGCTCAGGGGGAATACATACATCAAATTATAGCAGAATTGCCTACAGGAAAGTACTGGTACCCAGAGTTGTGATGATAAGGAGAGGCCCGGGGGGATACTGGACCTGAGTTTTCAAGGTGGGCTCGGATTTGAGGATGGATCATATTGGAAAGAGGGTCAGTGCTAATGGGAAAGCTTGAGTGTCATGTGTGAGGTTCCATTTGCTTAGACCATAGAGAGTTAGGGGTAGAGGGGATAATATGCCACAATGCTAAAAAGAGGAGGGGGGCAGTGTCTGAGAATTTTACAAATCAGAGAGTTATGTCAAGGAAGAAATCCCTGTGATGCCCAATAGGTCTACATATAAAAGGACAGTCTCTCTTCTGCAGGGCTCAGTCCAGCAGAGAGTCAGTCTGGGGGAAGATTTCTGGTTCAGAGTATCCTTTCTCCCGAGCTGGAGCCAAGCATCTGGGCGTTGCTCTTAGGTGAGCGTGGGGCAGGAGGAGAACTCCTCCTCTATTGCACATGACATCAGAGACAGTTCTAAGAGTGGATGCTACATCAAGCAGGGATCAGAGACCCTGCCCCGGTAGGAGACCACATGTCCAGCCAGGAATAATGATAACCAGTCAGCCTCAGAAAGCTTCACCTATTGTGGGGCGAAGGGGTTCTGTTTGTGGATTCTACAAAAGCTCTCAGCTTTAGAGTCCAGCAGATTCCCAAAGCTAAGGGGAAGTTGAGAGGACTCTATCTGGGGGAAATAAAAGAGCAGAAGTGAGGAGTTACTGCTTTGCCATGTGTATTCTTCACAAGCTTTCATTGCAACTTCTATACCCTGTCCGGGTCCACTCCCCCCAAACACTCTGTGTGTATTTATGGGAGGACGCTGCAGACTTTTGTAACTATTGTGCTTGCAATATGGCATCTCAGTAAACATCTTGCCTAAATGCTAATTAAGTCTGGCTGATTGTCAATGGCAAATTAGTGGAAAATCAGGAGAACAGTGCTAGAAGCCTGGCCCCTTGGAGTCAGCCACCCTCTGGGAACTCAGCCTCCCAGTGTGAATGGCAGGTGGGGAAGGAGCTACACAAAATATGCTTCCTTTTATATGTACCTATTTATATCCTGTGCCTGGCATGTAATAAATGCTCAATAAATTATTATTGATCGATCGATTGCTGCATCCTTCTCTTCTCTCCCCCTCCTCTGCTCCATTGTAGACAGTGATGATTTAAAACTTTTTCATCTTTGTTATTGTTCAGTCATTTTTTCAGGCGTGTCCAACTCTTCTATCTTGGCAAAATGGTTTGCTATTTGCTTCTCCAGCTCCTTTTATAGATATGGAAATTGAGGTAAAGTGGGTGAAGTGACTTACTCACCCAGGGTCACGTAGCTCTGGAAGATGACTCCAGGCCTGGTGTTTTGCCCACTGGGCCACCTGGTGCCCATCCCATAGTAAGCGTGTAATAAGTGCTTATTGACTGTCTTTGCCAGTTGTGTCTATCTCGAGTCTTTTTTGTAGCCCAAGTGTTCCCAGTGTGGAATTGGCTTTTCTGTGACAAATATATATCGATCTAATGTCCAACCAATTCTGCACTGGGAGGCTCTTAATATTTAGGATTTTACTAACAGGATATCTGTAGACTAAGGCAGCAGTGATCTATGGATCTATGGATATATATATATATATATATATATACACATATATATATATATGTATATATATACATACATACATATATATATTTATATATATATGTGTATATATATACATACATACATATATATATATTTATATATATATCTATATATATCTATATCTATATCTATATATCTATATAGATATAGATATAGATATATATATAGATATATATATATGCCATTGTTCTGGTGTTCTGAGCAGCCCCAGGTAATGGCAATATTGTCAAATTCACATTCCAAAATCCAAGCTGGATCATTCTGACTTGTTATGGAATGAATAAATACCAATCTGCGTCAAGTGAATATATGCAAAACGACTCGACATAGACTTGAGTTTGTGTGGTGTGCGTGCTATTTTGGGTTTTAAATAACCCAAGGCAAAATCCAGTTAAATCGTTCTAGATGCCTGATGCCAGAGAAATGAGGTAGGACTCTCGAAAGCTATGTTCATACCTTTAGCAATCCCCACCAAAATGGAAAGATTCGAATACAGGCCCTGTGGAAGACAGTACGTTTGCTGGCTGAGGATGATCCTTCCTAAGGCTGCAAGGTCTAGTCAAGAATTGATAACCAAGTGAATGCTTTTTTAGGGGACCACAATAATTAGGAAGACTATAATTAAGTCTGGATTAGTATGAAT
>NC_133622.1:10596276-10628776 GCF_048593235.1 Sminthopsis crassicaudata
TTGTTTTGTTTGTGTTTTTGTGTGAGTGTATGTGTGAGTATGCATATGCTTGTTTTTGTGTATGTGTATGTTTGTGCTTTGTTTGTGAGTGTGTGTATAAGTGTGTGTATTTGTGTGTTTTGTGTGTATGTGTATGTTTGTGGTTTTGTTTTGTTTGTGTTTTTGTGTGAGTGTATGTGTGAGTATGCATATGCTTGTTTTTGTGTATGTGTGTGTTTGTGCTTTGTTTGTGAGTGTGTATGAGTGTGTGTATTTGTGTGTTTTGTGTGTATGTGTATGTTTGTAGTTTTGTTTTGTTTGTGTTTTTGTGTGAGTGTGTGTGTATGTGTGAGTATGTGTGTGTTTTTGTGTATGTGTGTGCTTGTGCTTTGTGAGTGTGTGTGTATGAGTGTGTGTATTTGTGTGTTTGTTTTTGTGTATGTGTATATTTGTGGTTTGGTTTTGTTTGCTTTGTTTGTGAGTGTGTGTGTATGAGGGTGTGTAACAGAGACAGAAATGCACAGCGAGTACAGGAGAGAGAGAAACACAAACACAGAGACGGAATGAAAGACAGAGCCAGAGGGACGGGGGGCGGGAATGGACCGATGCTCTGTATCCCAGAAGAGGGACTGGAGCCCTCAGCAGCGCTTCCTGTGGCTAATGTCACATTTGCATTGGCGGGCCAGCCACCCCTGGGGATGGCCCCCTTATTTCGGCCCTCCCCAGGCTGAGACCACATGTTGAGTCAAAGACATACCAGCCTTTACAAACACAAGATTATATGTGGAGATTCTAATGGACCTTGGGCTAATGAGGGGTTGGGATGAGGGGAAGGAGGACAAGCCGTATAAATAAAGGAAAATGACTCTTATCATTAGCCGTGTGGAGGGGATTTGCTGAAAACAAAAGGGAGTTAGCAATTTGGTGTAATTGTCTTCTCTGATTTTCTCAGGCAAGCAATCATCACACAGGAAGTAAGGCAGGAATACCGGGATTAGCGGTTGGAACTTAATTAGAATGTTGTATGTGGAGTGGCGCTTGCACAGGGGGTGGAAGGATGGCAGGGAAGAGGAGAAAAAACAACAGAGAAGTGCTGTTTGTGCTGAAGGCCGACAGGGAGCGATCCGCTCTTGTCCGTTCTTCCAGCCGCTCTCTCCATCGTAGCCGGAGAGAGAGAGAGAGAGAGAGAGAGAGAGAGAGAGAGAGAGAGAGAGAGAGAGAGAGAGAGAGAGAGAGAGAGAGAGAGAGAGAGAGAGAGAGAGAGAGAGAATCCACGTTTCTCTAGGACTTTGAGAGATTCCTGAGCCCTTTGTGGTTGGTTTAATGACACATTAAGAAGTCAGGGGCATGGAGATGCAGCTGGCTTGCCCAAGATCCCTTGACCTGTGTGATCATGCCGGGCAGCCCCCACTGCTGTCCCCGTAGCCGGGATCTGCTATGTCTGGGTAAACTCTGAGCTGTCAGAAATGTGGGGCCAATGTAGCTGAGGCTGGAATGGAGGACGCCACTTTGGGCACTTGCCTGGAAGGCTGCAGACTTCAGGATGCGTGTGGGGATTATTCCAATCTAAACTCCTCTAAATAAGGAAAGGTGGAAGGCCCCGAGAGCCAGGTATTTGACTAAATGAAGACAATTTGGCCAGCCCTCTCCACTTTCCACTGCATAAAAGACCTGAATTTTCTAGCTCTGCTTAAGAAGATGACAAGGCAAGGAAGGGATACTAATTACTAGCATTTACAAAGCACTTTAAGGTTTGCAAAGCATTATCTGTATGTTATTTCATTTTATCTTCAAAATCTTGAGAGATCAATATTGTTATTAGCCCCATTTTGCAGATGAGTAAACCAAGGCAAGAGAGATCACCCGTGTCACACCGCTAGAGCCATCCATGAACTCAGGTTTTCCTGATCCTGGGTCCAGCATGCTACTCACTGCACCACCTAGAGAAACCAAGGACGTAGAAGATCAAACTCCATAGTAGTTGGGAAGGCAGAGATTTGGACGGAACCAAGAAGCCTGAAGGGATGTCCTAGATCTGCCATTTTTCTAGCTTTGTGATCTTGGGCAACAGACTCAGCTTCCTCCGGACCTCCCAGATGCCATAAGCAAGATCAGAACTTGACCTAGAGAGACCTAAAGTCTCCTTGCAGTCACAATGTCCAGTGACATTTCATGACACATGAATCCACCCTTTTATATTTCCAAGAATAGGCAATGGCAAAGTGGAGTCAGAGAATGAGTGGGACTGTCCTGGAGGTGAAGGGCACTTTAGGGCAAAGGGACTGTCTTAAATGTTGGCTTTCTTGACTGCCACAAATAGGAGTTAAATTAGTTCTAGAAATGGCTTCCTGTTCCCTAGGAAGCCAGCTACTGAGCCAGCTTGGGGAAGGCACAAGCAGGAGCATAGGGAAGATCTTAGACTTTCTGCACTGGCCACATGCCCTCTCCCTGCAATAGAAAAAAAAAAAAAACTTCCTCCTTTTCTTCTCCAAAATCCAGGCCCTGGAATAATCAGTTGATTGGAATTCTGTTGGAATGATGGACCCGAGACCTAGCTGGTAACTTTGGGGTTCAGTTCAGCTGCCGACAGGGCAGCTGCTGTTCCCACGTGTGTTGACAAATCCATCAGTATGCTTCCCTATTCCCCAGAGCTCGGGGTGATTTACAAGGTACCTGGTTTTGTACAGCATCGTCAATTATACAGTCGACAAGCCGAGCAAGATCATAAGCCTGTTAATGCAAGACAGTCCCGAACTGCTGTTAGAGGAATCGAAAGCAGACATGGCATCTCTTCAATTAAGATGCAGGAATGGTTGTGCTCTCTTTGAAGAGAGAAAACGGTTGTGGGTCCCCCCTGTCACTGTTGGACAAATGAAATGCATAAGTGAACTCTGTTCAAAACGGCAATTTGTGTTAAGCCGGGGCATTTTTCTGAAAAGAGAAACCAGATTGTGATCATGAAGGTACAAGGACATGGTGGAAGGTACATGACTTCGTGTTCTTACCAGGTCTTGGAATGAACTGGGAGCCAGCAGGGAACCATGATGTGAAGCTGGATAAGTTGTATAATTTGGGACATCTTTTGGAGAAGTCTGCTCTTGTAACGGCGTCCGCACTGCAGACGTCATGGGAGATCTAGGGGAGGAGAAGTTACCTTTGTGAAGTCCCTGCTTGAGGTCTGCAGTGAGCTAATAAAGTGAGAGTGGTGGACTTGGGATAGTCTATGGCAAAATCACTCCCGATTCACCAGGAGACGGAGCTAAGAACCACAATGCCCATTTCTATGGTGGGTACAGAGCGCTCTTCACAACAGTGTTGGGCTGGGCTGGGAGATGGACTGAAGATGCTTGAATCTAGGGATAGGGGACTAAGGTTCCAATACAAACTTTAAAAAAAAAACAACCTATATGACTTTAGACAAGGCACCTAGCCTGTTTAAAATTCAGTTTCTTCATGTTGATTTTGAAGAACAAGTTAGATTAGAGATCCTCTCGGATCACTTCCAGTTCTAAAATGATAACCTCATGATCACTAAAGCACTGACCGAGGCTTTCCACCCATCCTCCTTCTTCTTTTATGTCTGTAATGGAAGAAGGGAGGAGATGAGGGATTGTAGAACTGATGGAATTTCCATTAATGTCTTTGGCCAAGAGAAAAGAAAGGGCTTCTGGAGAAAAGTGGGTATTGTTGCAAGGAAGATCCGGAAGGATCGGGGTAGGAAATTCCTCGGAGAGAATGGTGGAAACAATGACTTCTAGAGGAGGAGCCCGGTCTCTTTGGAGGGGCACACCGTCAGACTCTGATGACCCTCTTTTAAAAGCTGAGGTAGGGCTCTAGGAGTACAAATGGTTAGAGATCAGAGCATCATCGATTTGGGAACTGGAAGGGACTTTAGGGACCATTTGATCTAAATGCTTCATTTGACAGACGGGGGAATGACAGCTGAGCCAGGCTGGAGAGATGTGCCCAGGGTTAGACAGCTGGTTAAGTATCTGAGATGGCATCTGAATCTAGGTCTGCCCGACTCTCAGCTCCCTTCTAACATCACATCTAGAAACTGAGGCTGCCACAGTGTGTGGGAACAGTATCAGAGGGAAGGAGCCGTGGAGAATCTGCATCCATTCCAGTGGGGCCCTCGGGTCAGGGAGACATATGTTATTGGAATCTGAGATTGAATCCTTTGGGGAGAGGAAGAAGAAATAGCACTGAGAGATGGAGAAAATCTGTAAGCTCTTTGAGAGGAGGAATTGTTTAGTGTGTGTGTGTGTGTATGTGTGTGTGTGTGTGTGTGTCTGTGTGTTGTGTGTGTGTATGTGTCTCTGTGTGTGTCTGTGTGTGTGTTGTGTGTGTGTGTGTGTGTGTGTGTGTGTGTGTGTTGTGTGTCCCTAGTTCTGCTTGTCACATGGTAGATCCTTAATGGATGATTAACTGATTCTTGGTAGATTGATTGATTTCTTTATTAAAGAAGCAAGAATACGATTCTCTTCTTTGTTTATCACTGTCCTAACAAAACAGCATGTATTTAAGAGCTTGTTCTTAGTCCATAGTTTATATACTTGCAGAGAAGAAAGGGGATTGACAATTCATAATGAGGAAGTAAAATGAGCAGGATTCCAGTATTCTCCGGTGGAAGACATTTTGAGTCTTGAATTATTGAAAATCCACCGAGAATGAACTTTAATCCACATATGGCCAGTGCTTAGGTCTGGACAACAGATGATACAACCATTTTACAAGTGAGGAAAGTGAGTTTAGAACTGATTAAGTCTCCCAGATAGGGAAAATTGATGGTCCAGACACCCAGATATACAGACTGCCAAAGAATTCTTAGCAGCAGAAAAAGGGAGCTAAGGAACAGGATTTCTCCTTCTATCTCATTTCCAATTCTGACACACACAGTTATCTGCAAGACCTCATTCATTTCTACAAAGATCCCTGATTTCTTTAATATTGATATTTCTTCCACTAATATAGTTCTGAAATTATATGATTTAAAAGAGCAGTTATTCATTACATTAATAAATAGAAATATAAATTTATTAATCCATTTAATCATTATGCCAATCAGCTTAATACTTAGCACTTCTATTAATTAACTTATATACTGAATTATAATATAGACCTTCACCTGGCCAGAAAACCCTTAATATTAATGTCCACACTTCTGCTGATGTACTTCTCTGACTCTAAGCTTCTCCTTAAATAACAAAGGTGAAATGACTCACAGATCCTATATAACAATTTATTTTTATTTTTATATATTCATTCACTTATTTATTTATTTGTTTATTCATTCATTCATTCATGGTGTAAGACCTGCCAGAATTTCCATTTCATTGTGTCACATTTGTTTCTTCATGCTGACAAATATCCCACATAATAAACCATTCTAGAATTGTGCTAGAAATTGAAATCCAGCTTCTCGGCTTCCTTACTTTCCACCTCCTTTGAGGTTTTATTTTTTTCAATGAGAGGGAAGAAGACTAATTTCAGAGGCAGTTATCGTCCCTTGCAGTTATAGTCCTCCCTCTGAGTTATTGTGCACAGGAGATTTTTGTGCTGACCTGCACGTATGTCCTACAGGGCTTGTTCCAGTTTGTTGGCCAAAGGAGTGCTCTACTGAAAATGTGCTTCCCAGAATTGAGCACATTTGTTTAGTTGTAAGCTCACTAGGGCAGAATATATGGACTCATTATCTTGCCTTTTTTTTTGGAACACTTGCTTCCCTTAATTCATCTACAATGTGCTACTATAAAGAGTGTGGTTGAGTATGGAGTGAAAAGCCTTGGGTCTGATGTCTAGTTCAATCTTGTATCTTCTTAGTTTTGGACAAAGTCGTTACTCACTCTAAGTCTTCTTTTTCTCATCTATAAAAATAAAGGAATATGTTCCATCTTTTCTCATAGAAAGAGGTATTTAAGGGACTAGAAGGGCACCTGCATTTTCATATGCGGCAGCTTTTTTACTAGGTTTTGCATTTTTCATTAGCTTTACTGATTGTCATCTCAAATACTTGACTCTTTACTGAGAACTTGCAATGAACTAAACTTCCCAGAATTTTTTTCAGTTTCTGTATGTGAATTTCCTTACATTTGATTTGGCCTATAATTAGTTAACATTTTTCGAGGTCTTGAATTGTTATCCCTCTCAGTTTTAAGTCCTTTGTTGAAGTTTTACCAGCCTGACCTCTGTTCATTCATCCAAGCTACTGATTAAAATGCTGAATAAAATGTCAAATGGCATAGGACATGAAATACTCGATTAGAGAATTCCCTCTAACTGGACATCAGTCCATTACAGATTGTTATATAGGTTTAGCTCATAATTTTCAGTTAATTAGCATTTATTAAGCATCTACTATTTGCCCAGATATATACTAAGTACTGAGGAAACAAGAGAATCCAAAAACTAGCCCCTGCTCCCAGAGCATATCATGAGAGAATGGCAAGGGTTTTGTTCATATAGCTAGCTAGCTAGATATAGATATAGATAGATATATAGGTATATATAGATATAGATATTATAGATATAGGTACATATATATCTATACATATAAAGATAGCTAGATAGATATAGATATATACATATATATCTATATCTATACATACATATATATATACACACATCTCTCTCTCTCTCTCTCTCTCTATATATATATATATATATATATATATATATATATATATATATGTATATATATATGTAAAATGTCCAGAGGTTTCTGTCATCCTGTCATGCTAGTTATCCCTTCAAAAATGAAAGAAGGCTAAACTATAACAGCCTGCCTAGCCTATAGAAAGCTGTATCCAGGACTCCCAGATTTCAGATTGGGTTTCCACCTATTGATTAAGTTTTTCTTTTTCTAGCTGTATCTCTAGATTTATTATTTGACTCCTAAAACAAGATTCTACAATTTTAGATGCATTTGTAAGCTTATAGCTAGATTTCTACCTTCCTAGCCATAAATCTTGCTGCCCTCTAGATTTCTATTTTGCTGTTGTTCTTGCAGATTTTGGAAAAATTTGCAAATTCTAGATGATTTCTGAGCTTTATAGATAAACTTTGTAAGTTTATTTTCAACATGTGGGCTAGATTATTAGTTTTTCATAAATCCCCAGCTTCTTTACACCACAAGGAGGACAATGGCAGAGATAGTATCCGGGTGTATCATAATAATTATAACACTATACAAGCAAAAGGCTTGAAGCAAACCATGTACTCATTGATTGTGCAATAACTAAAAAATTCATTTTGTGGATGTATTATGATATTATAATACCATAAAAATGCCAAATAAAACTTCAGATAAGCATGTGGAAACTGGTATAAAGTAGTATATATTGAAGAAAACACCATCAGAAAAACAATATACACAGTGGCTTTGCTATTTTTATTTGTTTGTTTGTTGTGGTAACATCCATTACCAATTTTTTTTACCTTCAAAACATTTTTTGATGTTCACTTTCTGTTTTTCTGTACAAATTTTATTTCGTTTTCTTAAATCTATAACTCATTGTCCTTTTGGAAATTTGATTGATATTACTAAATTGGATTAATATGGGTCATATAATAATTTTACTATATTGGTATGACTTATAATACACATTTAAATAGCTACAATTATTTATGTTTTTATTCATTACTTATGCCTTTACCTAATTATTCCATATACATTTATAAAAAAGTATGTCTCTTTGTAGACCAACTCCCAGACTTGAATACATTTTGAAATAATTTTGAATGGGATTTCTTTTTTCTGTCTTTCCCCTTTTTTGTTCTCATTATACAGAAATAAGATGATGATTTCAGTGGCTTTATCTTGAAATATGCTACTTTTGATTACTATCTTCATTGACTCGCAAGGGTTTTCTAAATATCTTTTCTTTCAAATCTTCATTCTTGCTGACATTCTCTTAATTCTGTGGACTTTTAGACCATCAGATCCAACCAATCTGCTCTCAAAATCATTGGTGATTTTCTCTTCCCAAAGCTCTTGGGGATGTGGCTCAGTCTTGTTCCACAACCGCTGGAACAAATCAGTATGGTTTCTCACCTGGAGAATGAGAATGGTGATTTTCTGTTCTCCCATTGATTTGTCTATTCCCTCCAATGATTCAGATGGATTACCCATCTTGCACCGCTCTTTTCCATGGTCCTAGAAGTCTGCCACAGGGGGTTCTCCATCTCACTTTCTCCTGATCTTCTCGTTGTTCAGAATAAGATACAGAGCCCCAGAGAATGGAGTTCAATGTTACTTAGAGTCAGAAAGAGGATTCGAAAGCTAAATAAGTGTGGAAAGCCCCTAATCCAGAATCCTTTCCACTACTTTATAGCAGCTTCCCAGCTCATCTCATCCCTCCACATCCTTCCTTTAGGCAGCCAAGTGGATGAATAGATAGATTCCTGACCCTGGAAACAAGAAGACTGAATTCAGATATAGCCTCAGACACTTATTAGCTGTGTGGTCCTGGTCAAATCACATAATTATTATCTGTCTTAACTCTCTCAGCATAGTATAGTGATAGTAATAGCATCTATCACTCAAGTCTGTTGTAAAGATAACCCAAAATACCGGTAAAGCTCTTTGCACATTTTAAAGCATCCTGTAAATGCTACATTGTGTTCCTTTCACCTTCATGTGGTCATCACAGATTTCAAATCCCAACTGCTTTGAAAAATTGTGTTGTTCTTCTCTTAAGAACTCATAGGCCTTGAGTTTTTCCTTAATGGGGGAAATCCTTGGTGGCAGATTACTGCTAATTGTCAGAGAAAAACTAAGGACATTAAAAGTCTTGGGCATAGAGATCGCAATGGCAAGTGTGGACTCAGGCAGCAAATGTCAAGATTGAGAGACAGGGAATGGGGCCACTTGCAACGACAGCTTCCTTTGCCAGGATAGAACTAAACCATGGTTCACTGACCCCTGAGACCCTTCGGAGGATGGCAAAAGGGTAGAATGGGCAAAACACACCTATGTTTTCATTATAGTCATTATGTTTGGGCTTGAGACGGAGACTGATTATGTGAATATGCTATCCAACACGAAAGGAATGACTGAGAGTCCATGTCAACACCATTATCTCTTTCTAAGTACTGGGAAAATATAAAGAAGTTCCACAGCCAGAATCTTCAGAGAGTTCTTTTAAAAGGCTATTGCATTATTTTTTAACTTAAAAAAAAAAAAACAAACAAACAAACTACAAAACACATTAAAAAAAACTCTTCTATTTTCTGTCCTTTTTCACCAGTACCTATTAATTGTACATTAGTAGCTAAAACAAATTAATACATCAATATTATATTAATGGGGAGGAAAAATCATGATTACCACTTTCTTCATTTCTTTTTCCTCTTAGGTAATGTCCATGTTGTTCTAGCAATTTGTTTTCATATTCATTCTACAGTATTAACGGGGGAAAACGTGGCATTTCTAATGAGTAAATGTGGTCAATACAATACCAAACGGCTTAACCAACATCAGTCAAACAAGGGATGTCTGGTTAACATGGGTCTCCAGGCATTTTTACTGGTTTGATGGAAGGAGCACTGCCCATTGAATCTCTGCTCAGAATCTGAGCTCCTACCTGAGGAGCCTTGGGCAAGTCTTTGTCTTTCTTGGGCCTTAGTTAATTGAACTAGAAAGCAAAGGCGTTAAACTAGATGTTCTTTGAGGTCACTTCTAACTTTGTAATTGTGATCCTATGATTTCAATGGTTATTCCTACAGAAATGAGCTCCTGTGGTTGTGGGGATCCTTTAGAAATTTCATATTTATAAGTCACAGATGAATAATCTTTTTTTGTTTGTTTTTTGGTCAATAAAAAGTTATTCCTTTCTTTTCCATCCCTGTAGTTATAGCATCAATAATTTATCATTTTTCATTTCAGATGGACAAAATAACAAATACTGGAGATACTTTGCATCCTATTTTTCATTATTTCTAGAATACTGCATTTCTAGTTCCAACTTATCAGTATGTAACTAGGACAAATAGCATTGGAAAGAAAAATCTTCTGGCATTATCTACTTCAAGGTTATTACATCTAAACAGTGATTTCCATAACAAAAACTGCATTCCTGAAAATCATGTATATATCAAATTGTTTAAAGTATAAACAAAGTGGAAAGGACATCCAAATCTGCAGGGATTCAAAAGAAGGTCTGCATCGAGAGGGAAACAAGAAAGAAATCATCTATCTCATAACTTTGGCTCAAAAGCCTTACCTTGTTTTGGCATTTAAAGCATCTGAAGCTCTCTGGGGAATCTTGGTTTCTAATAGGGTAACAAATGGAATTTAAGATATATTTGCAGAGCAGTCTAGCAGAACTGGCATTGAACGAGGTGTCACAAGGCAGAGGTGTGAACCGTGCCTCCATTGATTAGGAGTTGTGTTTCACTAGGATAGATTTCTTCTCTTTTTTCTGTTCCTTTCTTTGCTTTTTTATTCTTTTCCCTCTCTCCCTCCTTTCCTTCTTTTCCTTTATTTTTCCTTTTCCATCTCCTCCCTTCCCTTGTTTTTCCTTCCCTTCTTCCCCTCTCTTCCCTTCCCTCCCTTTTCCTTTCCTTCCCTTTCCCTTTTTCCTTCTTTCCTTTCCCTTCCCTTCTCTTCCTTTTCCCCTTCGTACCCTTCTTTTCCTTTCTCTTCACTTTTTCCTTTTCCTTCACTTCTTTTCCCTTCCTTTCCCTTCCCTTCTTCCTTCCCTTTTCTTTCCTTCCCCTCCCTTCTCTTCTCTTCCCTTTTTTCTCTTCTCTTCCTTTCCATTCTGTAAAGGGCTTATGATGCCTCAGAGAATCCAATGATTCCTGAGGCCATCCCTCCCATCCCTTCCCTTCATTTCCTTTCTTCTCTCCCTCATCCCTTCTTTCTTTTTAAAACAGAGGTGAGAATAAGTATTGCCCTTCCTCACATGGTTGGGATAAGTGAAATCAGGCATGTAGAACACAATAGATCTATTAGCAGCTGTTCATAACCATCTTGACCAATGAAGTCTATGGATCCCTTTAGAGATTTTTAAACTATAAATAAAATACAAAGGGTTACAAAGGAAAACAATCATATAGAAATACAAGTGTGAAAAAAATATTTTTAAAACTTCACAGACTCTAGCCCTGGTCTGGAGGTGGGTACTCTGGACTAGTGTTGTTGCTGACTCTAAAATCACAACTAGAGTTGTGATTTTAGAGTCAGCAACATTGAACTCTAACCCTGCCTCTGTGGGACCTTCGGGCAAAAGACCAATGTGACTCTGGCTCTTCCCTCTAGTGGGTTGTGATGGGGAAGGTAGAGGGAGTTCTTGAACATGGAGTTCTGAGGAAATGCTGTACTTGGATATTCTTGCCATCTGTTCTGCAGTAGAAGAAACCGTTAATAGGAAGTCTTGACCGTTAATAGGAAGCCCTTCACGCCTGGTGACTTTTTAGGTTTCTAAGATGGAAAGATGTCCATTCATCTCTGCCACAGGAGACTTTTGTTCAGCAGCAGCAGCAGTCAGATCCTCCAAGAGGCTGGGTGCTTCTACACTGGTGCGGCTGCTGCCTCATTGGGGATGCACACTTCCACCGGAGGGGATGAGCCGGTGCCTTAACATGTTTGATTGCCTGTCGATCCCAATCTACAGTGAGCCCCGAGAAGCCCTGGTGAGGAGGGCTCAGGCTCGCCCTACTCCTGGAAGGAATGGAAATGTGGCGAACCTGCTAGGAAGCAGGAATTCAGGGAGGAAAATATTTCTTTCAGACTGTCTGCAAGTGGTGGAATAAATGGAATTTATGGTCGGCTAGGATATAGGATTTATGTTTTTGCTCACTCTTCATTTAAAAGAGGAAATTAAAACCATACTTGCTCATGATTCAGTCTTTGATCGCTGGAGAATAGCTGTTGTGGATTAATTAATATAAACTCCATCCCCCCAGGTGTTGCCTCTAGACTTTTTCTGGGTAGAGAGGCCCTGAGGAAAGGCAAGAAGGAGTGTATTCAGTATTCTAGAAAAAAAAGATTTTGACGGTAGATATTCCATCAACCAGCCTTCCATTACCCCAAGGAAGAGATGGCTCCTCAGCCAAATAAAAACAGCTACAATGAACAGTGAGGATTATTAAATAATTATGGAGCCGCTCCTGGCATAACGAATTGATCCTTAGACAAAAATTCTGTGAAAAAACTCTAAAAAGAACATTAAATTTGGGGTGCAGGCCAGAATTCTAGTGCTTGATTAACCCCTTCTCTGCTCTGAGAACTTGGACTCCTAGGGCTCTTAGGACTAGTGTAATGGGAGGCAAATCATTTACCTCCACAAGTCTCAACTTCCTCAGTTCTTACACAAAGAGTAAGTTCCTTATAATCCTGGGGTCTGTGGACTCATGTCAAAGTGTTCCCATTTATATGTATTTATGTGTGTATGTATGTTTATATGTATTTATGTCTTTCCATCTATATAAATATATATATGCATGTGTGTATATTCATATATCTATATATAAATAGATATATGCATATGTGTATGTATTCATATTTTTCTATATAATAGATATGTGTGCATGTATGGGTATCTATCTATCTATCTATCTATATATATACATGGATATATGTATTTATGTGCTTGTCTGTATGTCTATATAGATAGAGATATATGTATATATATATTTCTACCTACATATATATATGTATGTATGTAAATATATCTTTGTGTCTGTCTATATAGATAGATATATGTATGTATATATATTTCCACACATATATATATCTTTGTGTCTATATAGATATATGTATGGATGGATGTGTATATATGTCTATATTTATATCTGTCTATCTATGGGAACTTGGCTACCCAGGCTTGGACCCATAGCTTTTCCTCCAGGGTCTCTATCATAGATTTAGCTCTTCAAGGGGACTTAGGATGATTTCATCCAACTCTCTTCATTTCACATATGAGGAAATTGAGCCCCAGAATTTTTAAACACTTTGTCAAAATACGCCTCGGCATGGAGATCCAGGATTCAAAGGTCCTTGGATTCCCAAACCAACACTTTTTCCTGCTATTATTGCCACTGACCCTTTGCTTCTGAGTCTCTCATTAGTCTGTTCTTTTGACACTAGAATTTTAAAAAATGAAGAGGTTGAGGATCATGAGAGATCATTGAATCCAATCCTCTCATTTGCATTTGAGGAAATAGCATTACTGAGATGAAATGACTTGCCAAGTTACCCAACAATGCAATGGCAGAATGGAAAATAGAAACCACGTCAAAAACAAACAACAAAAAAGTAGAAACAAGGTCTGTGATCCTTACCTAGTATTGTGTTCTTTCTACTCCACACAGGGCTTCTCTGGAGGGCTTCGCAAATAGTAGAGGAAGAGCAAAGTTGAAAGATGATATAACTGCTTCCTAAATAGGCAGGTGGCTATGCAACTTAATTGATATTTTTAACAGCACAAAGTGAAGTTCCTAAGCTAGTTCCACTGCCAAGTGAAGCTGAGCAAGAAATCTATAAGGTCAGCCAGGAAAAGAAGTAGTGAATGTCACTTTTCATTTGTTATTAATTGGAAAGGAATCTTTCCAATAGTTTATGATACTCAATGTGGGGATACTGAGCCTATGTATTTCCTTTTATGAGGAAAAAAAGTCTTATATATGAGGAAAAGAAGAGGTAGAAAAGTTGAGTATGTAACTGACCATTCATGCCCCTGTTCAATAATTATATGGTCAACTTTTATGTGCTAAGCCCTATAGGAAATTCCAAAGAAAGATAAAAGTTTTGCTTCTGTCAAGGAGTTTAAAATTTGGATACACACACACGTGTACAAATATACATGTATATAATTATAAAATGCTATATATACATCTATAAATATATACAAATATGTATCAACATACCCATACACACTAATATAGACATATGCTATATATTTATACTATATATGCACATATATTATGCATGTGTATTATATTTAATTATATATTATGTTATATCATATCATCCCCAGTCAGAATACAAAACAGACTCTGAGAAGTGCTCAAAAAAAGGAAAGGTACAAGCTGATATTATAAGAACATGGAAGAGGATAGACAGAAGTGTGGTGGGGCAGATTAATTCTGATTAGGGTAGGGCTCAGATAAAGGGAAAGCTTTCTGGATTTTGATCTGGTCTTGAAGGACAGGTCGTATTTTAATAGGAAATAATGGAGAAAATAAAATCATTTAAGTGAGAAATATAAAAAGTACCAGAAGAAAAAAAGTATAGGGGCAGAATAATATGAAGTCTGTTGGCAAAGAAAGAATCATCCAGTATAGCAAGAGTATAGGGTGCTTAAAGAGAAAAAGAAAAATGACATAGACATTGGCTATATACAGATTATGGAGGGCCTTGAAAGCTAGGCTAAGGAACCCAGTTTGGATTCTGGAGGAGAGAGTGGGGCTGCTGAGTTTGAAGCTCTGTCTCACTTGAATCCCATTCACTTGCATGTCAAGACATCATCCTCTTGATGTCATTGGTCCTCCTGAAGAAAGGACAAAAAACAATCTGGGAGCAGTAGTAGCTGTCCCTGGGGGACCCAATTGACCAGTTCCATGTGGTCGAGGAAACTATTTCCTCTTTCTCCTCCTCTCCTTTATCTATATCTCTGTTCTTAAGATTCATACTCTTAAATGTAAGCCCTCTGTTCAAAAGCAATTCTAAATTTTGATTGCTTATACTTTTCAAGGTATCAGCTAGATTTGTTTCCTTCCTTATTTATTCTACCACTAAAAAAAAGTAAGACAATAAACTGTTTTGTCTTATGTAGTTTTCATTTATGATTTCTTGAACCATAGCTCTGAAAAACTAGGCTTTGATAAAGGATATTGGGATTTAAACAGAGCTACTTGACTATGCCTTTAAACCTAAATATCTCTGGTTCTCACTGACTGACCACTGATAGTCTCAGGTCCAAGCTTCACTTGTTCTTTTTTTGGGTTTTGATGACAATTGTTTCTGTTCTGGCCAGAAACTTCAAAGGTCTTTCCCTGCCTGACTGATTCTTTTGTGAAAGTAAAGAAGATCATCTTTTTACCCCAATTTTTACCTTACCTTTAAATACTGAATGGACAGTTGCTTCAAAAAAACAAAACAAAACAAAACCAAAAAAAAAACCTGAGACTTGGGAAAGACTTTAATCCAAAAAGGCCAAAATCTCCCATCGCATGTTGGACCATCTCCAGTCTTCCTAATCTATGACTCGCGCTGAATTCTGAGGACTCTGGAGGAAAGACTTAGCACAGCTCTGCCTTGCTTCTATGTACTTCACTTGCAAGTCAAGAAAGGATGAACAACAAGGAGCTCACCTTATTTCTCCATCCCTCTTCCACCAGGCTCCATTGGTTAGGTTGTACGTGCTGTACACACATGGCAAACACAAGGAAATTCTCAAGCAGAGTTGTTGAATGGAAAACAGCCGTCGGGAAGATCAGGGGCTTCTATGTTGGAAGCCCATATGACAAAGAGATGTATAGAGCCATCAGTAGTAAGGACTTTGGCTTCCAGGTGACTGCTGTGAATTTTCAAAGTGAATCTGAGCGCAGGGAGGTGTATATCAGAGAAAGATGATATCGCGTTCTGACAAATAGATGGATGAAGGACAAGAGTGGGCGCCTTAGCAGGAACTGATGGAAGAGATGATGGGGAACTAGAGACTCTGGACCCATATGGATACATGTGACATGCCTAGGGCACTTTCTAAACAAGATCTATGAATTTTTAGGCATCATGATCAAACTTTTAAGTAAAAAAGCAGTTAAAATCACCAGAATCTGGGCTACAACTGTTTTTTTTAGAGTTACAGAAATCAGACACCTTCTAGAATTTAAATATCTTTAATAAATATGTTATATGCCAATATTTGAAAGCCTGATACTTGCAGGGGATTAGGTACATCATATTAAAAAAATGAATTAACTTCTGATGATCCAGACAGACTAGAAGTGGATATCCATGGGGAACTGGACACAACTAAAAATGAGGGAACAATAACTTCTACCTGATACTCCTAGCTCGGGCCTATGATGCTAGGCAGAATTAGTCTAATTATTTTTCTGTATGCCAGTCCTTCAAATATTCAAAGTCAACTAACTCCATGTTTGTTCTGGTATCTTTCTTATAACAAAACTGGACCCAACAATGTAGATATGGACTTCTTCTGACAGAGTATTGTGCTACTGTTTTCTTCTTCAATGTAGATGCTTTTATGATCTATTTAGCCTAAAGCCCACTAGCTCTTTGAATGCTATGTCACACTGTTGGTACGTGTTCAGATTAGTATTAAATGAATCATTATCTTTACTTCCTGCAGGATCCTAGTAGTGAGTAATCAATATCCAATAGTAAAGAGAGTCTAGATGGCCTTTGAGTTCCCAGTTACTTTGTGGAAGAAAATTCAGGATGACTTTGTGAGCTGTGGGGAGTGTGGGGTGGCTGGCTAAGGAAGGAGCACTTAAAGATGACATTAAGGTTATGAGTCCTGCAGTCTAGGGTTATAATCTTTGTAGATATCAGACAAAAATGTGTGGTTAAAGTTCTCACAAGCAGAGCTGAGAAAAATCCTAGAAATTTTGGAATTGGACCTTAAGCCTAATTTCTTATAGGCAGAGGTAATTATTACATCTTATTAATGTAATAATATTATTATTACAATAATAATGTAATAATATTACATTAATAATGTAATAATATTACATTATTACAATTATTACAAGAGGTGATATTACTTAGGCTTCAACTTTATGGGTAAAGAGTTTAATTCTCTGCCCCAGTGTTTCCCATTTCCTCAGTCTCCTGGGTATTTGTGTGACTCCTCTATTAAGAGGGGAGCCTCTTGAAAATTTGATTAAAAACAGGTTAAGAGTTTTTAACAGTGATTAATTAACCCATTTATTTTTGAGTTTTACTGAGTTTTTTTAAAGTTCCCATTATATATTATCTTTGCTGAATATTATCGCTGGCTAGGCCAAAATCTGGTTTTGATTTGATAGAAATACTCAGGGAAATGACCTAAGTGCTGATTCCTGTTGTAAGCTTCAGGCATTTTAGACAGGAGAAGCATTAATCTCTGAAAGAGAATAATCTTCAGCATCCTGCCGGACATTTAATTTCTATTTGATGGTTCCATTGTCAGTTCAAATGCAACAGTCATAAAATCAAATACATCATCTTTCCCTCAAAATATTATTAGAAATTCACAATTAAAGAGCTAAGGGTAGAGACCAGTATCAAAAACTAGCATTTCTTAATCAAGCACCATGATTTCAAATAACCAAATTTCCATCCACTGTGAAACTAAACAATTTGAGTTCCACAGGAGTGAAACACAGCGTTTGGAGTCAGTACCTGAGTTTAAAACCAATTCAAATCCCTCGAGGTCAAGGGGGCGTTAGGAAATCACTGGAACTCCCTGAGATTCATTTCCTTCACTTGTAAAATCAAGTGGTGAAAACAAGATAACCTCCAAGATTGTGTCTCGTTCTTTGGTTTTTGTTTTTTCCTGTTCTCCATTTCCCTACCTAGTTCCAGTACCTCCTGCTTTGATGTCCAAATTCAGGTTGTCCACATTCTATATTCTGAGATTACCAAACAATCGTTGTTCTTGTAAAAATATTGTGACCAGAAATCTACAAAAGAAAATAGCCTAAACTAAAAGTATGGAAAGAAAAAGAAGCTCCCAGTGCCAGTTTGTTGGAGAAATAGCCATTGTGATTTCATCCACCGGAAATATTTATTCTAAAAAATTTCTGAGTCCAGAAGCCATAAAAGAGAAAGAGTATGAAGAGTTAAAGACAGATGGATGTCTTTTCAGGAGACTCTGGTTCTATTCACGTCTTTCCCCACAACTCATTAGGAGATCTTAATTGAACCACTTTCCTGTCATCATCTCAGGGACTGAAGAATAAGGATAATTATGATTGCCCTTTACTTTACCCTTTCTTTCCTTCATAGGGATGTTCCGAGTTGTTATGAAGATTAATAAGCTAAATGCCTGTGAGGAGCTTGTGCTCTGCCGAAAGAGAGGGGCCAGCAAAGGCTCATTGATTATTATGGGGAAAGTGGGTCCTGGCCAGGAAGTGAACTGGTAGGTATGAGCAAAGGAGGAATTATGTGACCTTTTAGGTCCCTTCCAGTTTTAAGTCTGTGATTTCTCTTCTAGAGTAAATGTTCCCACTGATTCTACTGTGGAATTGTTCTAAGCCCCTTCTTCATTTTGGCTATTCTTCTTTTTTATTTTTAATTAAATCTTTTTATTTACAAAACATATACATGAGTAATTTTTCAACATTGACCCTTGAAAAACTTCCTGTCCAAATTATGCCCTGCTTCCTTCTATCTCCTCCCCTAGATGGCAGGGAGTCCAAAATAACATATATGTTATAATATATATTAAATCCAACATATGTATACATAATTATACAGTTATCTTGCTGCACAAGAAAAATTGGATCAAGAAGGAAAAAAAACCCGAGAAAGAAAACAAAATGCAAGCAAACAACAAGAAGAGTGAGAACACTATGTTGTGGTCCACACTCAGCTCCCACAGGTCTCTCTCTGGGTGTGGATGGCTCTCTCCGTCACTGAACAAGTGGAACTGGTTTGAATCATCTTATTGTTGAAGAGAGCCAGGACCATCAGAATTGATCATTGTGTAGTCTTGTTGTTGCCATGTACAATGATCTCCTAGTTCTACTCACTTCCCTCAGCATTAGTCCATATAAGTCTCTCCAGGCCTCTCTGAAATCCTCCTGCTGGTCGTTTATTACAGAAAAATAATATTCCATAACATTTATATGCCATAATTTATTTAGCCATTTTCCAATTGATGGATATCCATTGGCCATTCTTCTTTAGACAAACTGGCTAACTTGTGTCTCCTCTAGACTTTGGTGAAAAGAAGTGGACTAATATTTCAGACACCCATAATCCAAGAGTTTTAGGGGCCCAAAAAAGCATCCAGTCAACCTTTAAAATAAATTGTGTCCACAGAATTCCTAAGAGGAGGTCGTCCCAGCTTTGTCTGAAGTAAAACTTCCACTGAGGGAGAATCTGTTACCTCCAGATGCAAATAGTATACTTTTGAATATATCTAATCATAAGGAAGTTTCTCCCTTCAAAGCTCCCATTCCACATAGTTTTTAATTAGTTTCCGTGTAATTCCCTGTATCCATTCATGTCTTCCCACTTTTTGGAATTCATCCTTTCTTATCAAATAATCTTCATTACGTAGCATGAATGTAGCCCATTTTGTTTAGCCAGGGTCCACCCACTGTTTCCAGTTCTTTTCTGCAATAAAAAGTACCATGGCCTTAGAATTCCAGAAGAGGAAGCACTCTATTGAGCTGGGGCAAGGCCATCTTTTCAAGTTATAGTCTCAGAAAGTTATTTAAAGCCTCCACCTGCCCAGGGTCACACAGTCAGTATAGGTTGCAGGCAAAAGTTGGGCCCAGGTTTTCTGCTCTATTCACTAGGCTAGAAATGTCAAACAGGCAGTTGTCAACATTCCTCAGTTCTACTTAATTATATCACATTAAAATGTAACTGGGAAGTAGTTAACTAAATAAAAATAAAATAAAATGGATAATATTAATATGCAGTTTTTCTAGGTTAATGTGCTGCCCACAGGTATCATCCTTATATCTGATTTAATGGCCTGAATTTCTATTTGATTTTCACAACCAGTGCATCAGAGCACTGTCTCTGCTGCAATGAAGGCATACATGGTTCTTCTCTCTGTCTTTGGCTTTTTGGGGGTCAAAATCTACTATTTTTAGTGTTGATGTATCTTGATCAATAGCTATTTACTTTTTAGTCTTTTTTTCCTCTGAAGAATTTCAAATGTGTTTCCTCTCCTCTTCTAAAACAGTTGCACTATTTCATCTCTCTACCAATAATATATTAGTGTGTTTTTTAGATTTAATTTTTTGAGCATATCACACTCATTTTCATTTTATTTTATTAGCCTCCTTTTTCTAGCCTGGCGAGATCTTTTTAGATCCAAATCAGATGGGAATTGCCTAAGGTGAGGTGCAAAGGGACTGCAATCTCTAGACATCATAATTCTATTAATATTGATTATTATTGTTGAAGGTAATAATAATATTTTTGTTCAACTATTTCTGAGGTATTAGTAAAGGAAACCATAGTCTGGGGCTATAAAATAATAATAATAAACTGATTTAAGGACCCCAGAAGCTGGGAAGAGAGAGGGCTTTTGAAGATAATAGCAGGGGTCAGAGAGAAATAAATGCATACTAGTTGGATTCCATGTATGGGCTAAGGTCTCAGATTGGATTGTAAATTAGGCACAGACATTTTGTCGGGAGAAATATAAGTTTGTCCAAACCACAGACCCAGCTTCATAATGCATAAGCCCCTTAAAGACAAGGAGCAAACATGGTGGAACATGGGGAAGCCATCTTACACTTTCTTTAAGGCATAATCCCTTTAGCAAAATAAATTAATCTCTAGTGCTAGGAATTTTCACTGTGACAGCAGGTCAATATGGGAGATAATTTTTGGACAGACCAGCTTTTCTATAATAACTTTTGAATAATGGATCTAGATGACTTTCTCTCTCTGTATGCAGATCTTATAGTAAGCAGGATTCTCACGCTTGTTCTTAAGATCTAGAGAAATAGCTTCCCATCCTTATTAACTTGCTTGGAGGTGACAACTGCTGTCATATCTGAGGTACAGTTCTCTGATTTCTTCTCCTATCTCACCCTAATTTCATATTGTCCTTATCCTACCTCAAAACAAAAATTGTGAAAGTGTTTCCAAGTTATTGAAAAAGAGTGAAAGGCAGTCTTCAAGTTGCTTTATCTTTTTATATTCCTCCCCCCAAAAAACCAGGTAAAAATAGAAGGAACGTTTTCTCATACTCAAAAAATTTGCTTTTTAATAAGGAAGCTCCATTAAAAAAAATCGAGGACCACTGTTTTAGTGCACTGGCCAAAAAACAGAATAGTACTTGGACTTTGGCTCTCTCTACTTGATCTTTATTATTATTTAATTCTCCCTTTTGTTATTTAGGATTTTTGTTCATTCTTGTTTAAGAAAAAAGCCTTATAAGAGGTGCCAGTAAGTGAAGAAAGAACTAGTAGTTAAGCAACCAGTTCAATGAGGTAGCAATAAAATGTTGGTCTCCTGTTGACCAGAAGCCAGGGTCTCAAGATTTGCAAGTGTCAAGGGTTCTAAACAGGCCCCTCAGAAATGATTCCTTCTCCTCAGTATGTCAAGAGATTTAAAGGGCAGAGTTTTTATGACACTCAATATGAAGGCAGGTTCTATTAGCATAAACATGGAACACTTGGTTGAAAGAACCAACCATGTTTAATTTAACTAAATAAATCTCCAAACTCCATGCTGGTTCTCCAAATCCCAGTGAGTGCTTTATTTCTTTGGCCTAAAGCTTCTTGTTCTTCGTTAAAACAGTGAGACTCTGAGGAAGAAAATCATAATGGACTTTTTTCAGTGATTCATATCTTATAACGAATGAGTTTAAAAGAAGTTTTCCTGGTCATTTGTGACACAAGGAGGAAGGAGAACTTGAAGGAAACAAGTGAAAGGTGTCCTTAAGAGATGAAAGGGGGAATGAATGTCCTGGAGATGAGAAACTGGAAGGCAAATTATTATAGCCTTTGAGTAGCCTGTGACAATGTACCCTGTTACCCTGACCTTTCTTTGATCCACAATGTAAGCTTTCTTTCCCCCAGGGCCCTGTACCTAGTCCTGAAGGGGAACCTATAAACTTCTTCAACCTATGGCTTAATGGTATAAATTCCCTTCCGAGATAAAATTTGCCTTTTGATAGCTACCTCTGATGACTTTATCCAAAGCACAGATCAGTCATGGGCAATTCAGGCATCTGTATAGGGCCAGGAGGGGGGACATCCTTGCCTATCACCTGTGTAAACCATTCATTTTGTCAGCCTTTCTCTATTTGAACATAAAGCCAGCCTTCTGAAATGAGAGAACGACATACTTCTGCTCTTGACTGTGTTTCGCTAGAGCAGAAGCTCTTAATCTGGGGTCTCCAAATTTTTAAAAAATCTTTTTATATGGATTTTTGATAATTCCTTTTATTTTACATATATATATATATATATATATATATATATATATATATATATATATATATATATATATATATATATATATATATATATATACATACACACATATATGTGCATTGCAACATTATTCTGAAAAGGGTTCATAGACTAAAGAGTCTGAGGTACAAAAAAGGAAAAAATTCCTTCACCAGGGAAACAAAGTTTTTTTAAAATTTGCATTGTGTGCACTGGATTTGGTGGCTATTAGCTATATTTAGGAGCCAGGGAACTGGGAGTAAATCTAAATTTCAGTTTTTCTTATCATTAACTCTTAAGATCATGGGAAAGTTGGAAAATGTCTCAGATTATTAGCCTTTTCAACTGAAAACTATGAATAATGATACTTGTCCTACATACTACACTGAGTTATTAGAGCATTGAATAAGAGAAGGGATGCAAAAGGGCCATGATATTTCAGGCTATTATTATTTACAGAACCTACCTCACCTCTCCCTCACTCTGTCCCCAGGCCACTTTTCAAACTAACGAATGGTTTAAAAACATTTAATGAATGAAAGAATTAGAGCAACTGGATGCAAATTCATAATTCCTTAGACTGTCCTAGATTAATGAGTCTGTATTGGTCAACAACCTATTTTCTCTGTCTTTCTTATTCAGAGTCTTTGTTGAATGATTCCCAGAGGGGCATGAAAACAGTCAGAATTATGTTCAAGTCAACCCAAGCCAAAAACTCCGTCCTAAAATAAGACATCTCTCAATCCCTCCTTGTCTTTGCATTGAGTTTCCCTTTCTTCATCAACGAGCAGGGAACCCGCTTTTGTTTTGGAAGAGTAGTGTGACAGCAACAAATTTGCTTGCATTCTTGCCTTGTGTATCCTTTGTAAGGCTCTCATTTTCACCGAGCTCAAAGGGATTGGGGTGATAGCTGAGCCCTTTTTATTTTCATCAGAAGGCAATTTATGCACTCAGTGTAGTCTGCAGATCAATTGCTGTGTCCAATACCTCATGCTCCAGCTGTTCGATGCTAATGATGGAATTCATCAAAGCTTTCCTCACCAACTACTATGTACAAGTCACAATGTACTACAATGGGAAGAACACAATGGAATCAGAAGGCCTGGATTCAAATCCAGACCCCAAGTTAGCACATGCTATGTGATCTTGAACAAGTGATTCAATTTCTCTGAGCTTCAACTATCTCATCTGTATCACATGATCTTTAAAGCTCCTTCCTATTATAGGGAGACATGGGAATATGAAGGTGAAAGGAGCACATTTCCTATCTTTAGGAGTTTGCAATATATCGGCAGCTCAAGAAGTATTGAATTCAAATCCGGTCTTTGACATTTATTGGCAATATGACTCTGGGCAAATCACTTAACACTTATCTGCCTGATAGTGATTACTCTTTTTTCCCCAGGTTTGGAATAAAGATAAAATTATATAGTAATTGTAAAGTGTTTTGGAACCCTTAAAACACTATTTCAATGTCAGCTATTATTACCTGGAAAGAGATGACATATCCACAAATAAAGTATACAATGATATATAAGTATAAAGGGGAGGACCAAAAAGACCTGAGGAAGAAGAGGGAGAGGGAGAATTCACACAGAGAAGAGTTTCAAGAATTGTTGGCTTCTGAAAAATGTGTAGGATTTCAATGGAAAGCACACCAAGCTAGGGAATGATAGAAGCAAATACAAAGAAGTAGGAGAGCCTGGGAAGAGTTTGCAGGAATGATTTGGATTCAATTTTGATAGCAGAATATGCTGTGTGGGGGATAATCCTGAGAACAGTAAAGTTGGAATCAACGTATTGAGGGCCTTGAGTGCCATGTTATAGAAGACCTCATATAAGGAAGGAAGGAGGAAAGGAAAGAAGGAAGGAAGGAAGACCAGTTAGAAGGCCAGTATATTTGTTGGAGGGAGGAAGTGGTTATGAGAGTTAACTTGAGGACACAGTGCTATGGAACTTGGAAAACTGATTAAATGTGTGGTCTGAAGAAGAGAGAGGAGTAAAATATGTTGAGCTTATGAGTCTGGGAAATTGGGAGTATTTAAAATATCCTAAAATTAATAGTAGTATGGAAATTAAGAGGAAGGGCAGTTTGAGGGGAAAGACAAGAGTTTGGTTTGGGACACCTTGGGCTTTATGTACTTGGTGGGACCTTCAGGTACAGATGATGAACGTAGAAAATAATGTAGTGTCTGGCACACAGTAGGCATGTAATGAATGCTTTTGGAATGAGTGAATGGGAGAAGACGAGCACTTGTAGAGATGGAAGTTACTCTTTATTCCTGATAATAGTCTAGTGATAATAGAAAATGTCTTGAATCTTCCTAATAAAAAGAACAGCTCCCATTGGACAATTACCCAGTGATAAAGGGAAAGAGACACAGCACCATGAATGAACCATAATTCATGGAATACTGACTTTAGAATCAGAAAGACTCTGTAAAATGATAAATTACAGATTAGGCACTGATCTTTATCAATAAATAATGTTTTCCACCCAGAGTTGCCCACACAAATGAACATATCTAGTTTAAAAGACACTACTGCCTAAATCCTAAGTGCTATTGCTTCAGTGTTGGCCAAGGAACTAAATGTATAAATGATCAACATTCTTACTCTCCTATCTGAGAAATGGGGACAAAATTATTCTTTGTATTTTCAGAATTTCAACTAAAAATTCCTAACAAGCTTTTCCTACTTCGATTTGCCTCCAAAGAGCCTGATTTTTATTTACACTATTGGATTAAATAGGAAAGACCTTGTGTTTATTAGATACTATGACAAAATCCTTAACATCCAAAAAAAAAAAAAAAAAAGGACTTCTTAGTTTTCTATCAGTTGCCGATTTAATATAGGGACACTGAGGCTTTAACTCTACTTGGCAGGGAAGTGAGTTGTAGTTTGAAGACATGCACAAACATTCTGGATTCAAGATTATTAAATGATGTCAAAAATAGGACCTTTAATTGGGGGCACAATCACCAAGGTTCAATTGCTATGTAAAGGTTTCATTCTTTACATCTATAATTGCCCCCAGTTTCTGACTTTGAAGACCCTAACATCGCCCTGGAAAGGAGAAAATAAGGACTCACTCAAATAGCCTGCTTCCCCTAAAGCCCTTGGGATGAATCTATGGATACCAACCTGAATGAAAAGCTTACAAGGCTCATGGACATAAAAAAGGCACGTTGTGTTCATTGAAATTCCGCTTCTATTGGCCCTTTTAAAGCACTCCTTTCCTCCATGCAACACTCCAGAGAACCCAAAATCAAATACAAGGAAAAACAAAGGGAGTGCCATGGGAGTGAACACAAACATGCTCAAATCCTTGCTGAGGTTCAAAAGCATCAGTTTTGAATATATGAAGGCTATTCACAATCCATCCCCCATTCACCCCTCCCTAATTGTACCATTATGACGGGAGGCAGGAACTATTTATAATCATTTTAGCTGCAGATAATAGCTAAATGCACCTTTTTAAAGTGGAAATGTTTGTGATATGATTTGACATGGGCCATTACTAGTCTCTATCCCAATCCTCTTGCCATTTTATATGGATGCATTGTTTAGGGAATGGCAGAAACCAAACAAGGAGTATTTATTTGTTTTTGTGCACCACCGGTGACTTGAATAAAAGTAATGCTTAATAAGGTATGATTTCTCATTTTTGCAAGTACTTTCTACTTGCCTGTGAAGTTCATGCACTGAACTCTCTAGGAGCAAAAATTACAATATTAATAACCCTCGACTGTTTGGAGTCTCAGGCTTCTTTATGGAAATAGTCCAGAGATTAGACAGACTGTTTCCTCCTGTGATAGCAAGCCAGGAATTTAAAGGCCAGACACTTGGAGGGAATGTTCATTCATTCTTTGAGAATGCTCAAAAGGTTACAGCTTTCTTCTTTCTCTACTGCGTCAATGCTGGGGCTTTCATGAAAGTGGTATCCTTTGTGAGTCAAGACTTTATAAACAACTTTGTGCTGGACTGATTAAGCAATGGACCAAAGAGATTTATCCCAAATACACTAGGCTCACAATCAATGAAAGGCCTATTCCTGGCAGAGGCTGAATTGCTGTATGTGTGATGGGAAAACCATCTTTAAAATCCGCTAAGGTCAGACTTTACTTTTATGATCTTAATGGCAGAAAGGTTTATTTACTTATATAGCTATATTTGCTCTTTAATGTGTCTCTTCATTTGTTTATTTTTAAAATGTACCAGTTACTTGGATATATTTGTAATTAAAGAAGCTGACTGTACCTTGACATATATTTTAAAATTTGAAATATAGCCAAACGGCAGAGAATCTCGGAATGTTTCACAAGTGATGAACAGCATTTGAATAGGGAGTCAAAAACTAGATTCTATTCCCAGCTCTACCATTATCAAACTTCAAAGGGGAAAAACACTTTTTTTCTTGAAATAATTAACTTGAAAAGGGGTAGGGGAGAATGGAAACATACATCTGCAAGGTATGATTTTCATCATGTATCTTCGATCTCACCAATTTTACCTCCTACTTACCTTTTATTATTGTGCCTTTCCAATGACTATATCTCATTTTTAGAAAGTTCTCCCTCATATCTCTCCTGCTTAAAATACATGGCTTCCTTTCAGTCTCAACTCAAATGTTGCTTTCTATAGAAAACTTTTCCTGATTCCTTAGCTATAACTCTCCATATCCATGGTTACTTTTATCTAGTCTGCATAAATCTTATATATATATATATATATATATATATATATATATATATATATATGAATTTATGTACATGTCTCTTTCACTGGAATGTAAGCCTCTTGATGGCAGGAATTGTTTTTGCTTTGTCATTTTATCTCCAGCCCATGGCACAGTGTATTACTTGCAGCAATAACAATAATAATGTGATGGATTCCCAGTTAGCACTGTTTCTTTTAAGATATAAAAGTAGGTGTTCCATGCTCCATCCTGCCATCAAAAAGGAATTACTGGATTGTGGCTTCTATTAATGGGATTGCTAATCTTCTACATTATTCGTTGAGTCAAATATACCAGAAGTACCATTACTCAGTTATAAAGGGCACTGGATTTGGAGCCAGGAAATCTCCATTTGAGTCTCAGTACTGGCTTTTAGTTTATTCCTTAATCCCATTCCAGAGTGGACTTTGGCAAAAGCAAACAAACAACAACAAACTATGGTTAGGAAGTTTCCATGGTGCTGATTAAAACCTCTTCATGAGCAGAGAAAAAATATAAGCAGGTAGGTATAACACAGTTAGAGTAGCAGGAACTGGAGCCACTGATGAGCTGAAAAGAGTAATTATATGGAAACCCTTATTTTCCTTTTTCCCCTTTCTTTTTAATAGTATTTTAAGTTATTTTCCCACTTTACATGTCAAGACTGCTTTTAGCATACATTTTTAAAGCTCGTGAGTTCCAAATTTTTCTATTTGTGGAAATGGTAGGAATTTGATATAGGTTATATATCTGCTATCATATAAAACATTTCCATATTAGTAACAGTTATGAAAAAGGAAACAGATAAAAATAAAAATAAAACCATGAAATAGAATAAAGTGAAAAAATATGCCTCAATCTGCATTGGAAGTTTACCAGTTCTTTATCAGGAATGAATAACTTTTTTTTTCTTTTTCTTTTTTTTTTTTTTGAGAGTCCTTTGTTAAGTATTTTGGATAATTGCATCGCTGAAAAACAAGCTTATTTAACAATGTTGCTGATGTTGGGTACAATATTTTCTTGGTTCTGCTCATTTCATTATGCATCAGTTTGTCTTGCTAAGTATTTTCTAAAATCTGCCTATTCATCACTTTTTATTGCATGATAGTTTTCTACTACATTCATATGATGTAACTTTTTAAACTCTGTTCCAATTGACAGGCATCTTCTCAATTTACAATATTTTGCCACCATGAGAAAGATGTCTGTAAATATTTTTACATATGTAAATCCTTTCTTTTTTTTTCTTTTTTTTTATTTCTTTAGGATACAAACCTAGTAGTATTATTGCTGAATCAAAGAGTATATATGCACAGTTTAGTTCCTCATTGGGCATAATTCCAAATTGTTCTACAAAATGGTTGGACCAGTTCACAACTCCATCCACCAAGGATCAGTGTTCTACTTTTTTCACATCATCTCCAACAGTGATTACTTTCCTGTTTTGTCATATTAGCCTATCTGATATGTATGTGTCAAAATTGTGAAATCCCTTATTTTCCAATGAATAAGCTTCTACTTCTTTGGAATGGGACACTAATAATGAATCCCTTTCATTTATTATTTTCATGTTTTTTAGTTGAAGAAAAAAAATCAAGTGATTTAAAAATAATACAAAACAGAAGTGAGTAAAAGGAAATCTACTAGCTTCAGAGAATTTTGTAAGAGAAAGACTAGTGAAATAAGAATCAACATCTGACTGTAAATTTTACCTCTTCCACTTGTGCTTGTGTAACTCTAGGGAAATCACAAAATAGCTCTTGTGAGTCTCAGTTTATTCATCTATAAAATAGTAATGCCTACCGTGCACTAAAGACTCATAAAACTCTGGGGAACATTATGCATATGAAGTGTCCTAGAGATGTACAGCACCTTATACATGTTGTTTAGGGCACATATAGATATAACTGAATCATCTACAGCTTCTTTGATAAATTATTTCCATATTAAAAATCTTTCCAGCCATATGAGTCACCCATTCCAATGATCATAATTCTTAATGTCATATTGAAGCCTCTCATGCTTTAGTGTCATTTTTTAAAATGTGGATTCTTGTGGATAAAGAAAATAAAATGCTTGGAACCATTTTCATCAAATGAAATTTTTTTCACACTAGTTGTATAAGGAACTAGATATATGGGGTCTTCATAAAGGGGAGATATCAGCATTTATATAATTCAACTCTCTCCCTTTACAGTGAGGAAATTAAATCCCAGAGAGTAGTACCTTTTTTGATCATCTCTTAACTATTTTTTTTTCTTTTTGAGAAACAATCATTTCAAACTAACTTCTTTCTATTCTATAATCACCAGTTATCTAGGAGTTACCTGATATGCAAAACAAAACAAAACAAAACAAAACACAAAACAAAACAAACCCACTGTTGGAAGATAGTTCCCTTTTCTTCAATAAGTATATAGCTTAATTGGGGAGATACACTAAAAGAGAATTAACAAATACAAATCATTAGACAAAATTCAAATGAGTGGTACAGATAGTTAAAGCTTCAGAGAGAAGATAGGTTAATTTGGACCTTGAAAACAGGGTAAAATCCAAGGCAGTGAAGAAGGTTCTTATGAGACTCCATACAAAGTGAATGGCAACCATAAAATATGGATATTAGAAAATATGTAACCTATTGATAGGAAAACATGAGCAATATGGATGGAGAAGTTTTACATGGGAGGACTGGAAAATAATGGTGGGAAAGTAGACTGCCTTGATTCTCAGACTAACATACTTAGAATTTCTCTAGTAAATAACAAGAAATCATTGCACATTTTTACTTGAGAAAAATTATTTTAGGAAGATTATTTTAGTCTAGCAGTATTATATAAGCCAGATCAGAGAAGCGAAAGTCTAGACACAAAGAAAAATTTGGAAATACTTTTTAGAAATTTAGATATAAGAGAATAGTAGGAAATAAAGGAAAAATGGATGTTGATAAAAACTACAAAAAAGAAAACACAGCACCCGATGACTGATTGGCAGTGGGAAAAGAAGGCCAAAGCCAATTTTCTTACAGTGGAGTTTCTGATTGAGTAGAGACTAGAGATTAGAAGACCACTAAAATGAGGTAGAATATGTTGTCTCACCAATCAGATACCTAGCTAAATGCAATTAGCTTAAAAAAAATCTTATTTTTCAAATGGTTCATGGTATACATGGTATGTAAAGAAAGGATGAAATGTTTAGTGACAGCTAGGAATATGAGAGACAGACACTGAGCAAGCACATACACATACATAATTGTAAGGATGAAGTCCCATTGGTTATGTCACACACATATAATTATTTTTTTATTATAGCTTTTTATTTACAAGATATATACATGGGTAATTTTCCAGCACTGACAATTGCCAAGCCTTTTGTTCCAATTTTTCCCCTTCTTCCCCCCACCCCCTTCCCCTAGATGGCAGGTTGACCATACATATGTTAAAGTATAAATTAAATACAATACATATAATTATTTTTAAGGCAAGAATGCTTTTTGATTGAATCAATCATTTGACTCAAACTGAGTGTGAGCAGGGCCTGTACACTTCCTTCAAGGAAAGCTATTACATTAAAGATATTCACCTTAAGGAATTAGCTTAAAAGGAATGAGATATCTAAGGGTCAGGCACCAGAGAGATTTGAACAAGTGTTATATTCTACCACACTTCTCAGGAGCAAAGGTTGGGCTGAGCTGTAGTAAAACAAAGAGATTTTAAGAAGTTTCATGGACTTTATAGGCATATTGAAGCAGAAGAACTGGATGCAGGTAGTACCCCCCAAAGCTTGACTTATTGCTCAATATTCTCTCCTTGTATCTGTCTGGTCACAGACATTATAATATCGTTTGCTTTTTTGTTTTCCAAATAGTTCCAGTAACTTTTTTTTTTCTAATCCACAAAAGAGCAAGGGCTTAACTACATATAGATGTAAAGTTAGGGAGAAGATCTAACCTCCTAGTAGTTAGGAATTTCCCTAACTGGGAAGCTTGGAGCAATTGTAGTTGAACTTATAATAAAGTTACAATAAAGATGCAATAAGCTACCTAAACCCAATGAAACAGGAATGATAAGATGTTGGGAGGCTGTCATATTGCCCTGTAGACTTATATGGAGATAATGATCATAAAAAGCTATTATACTATAAACCATCTGTCTGTGGAAATAATTCTCTTTCTCTGGTATAAAAAAGGAATTTGATTTCATTACAAGGTTTGTATCCCAAAGAGATCATAAAAAGGGAAAAAGACCTATCGTGTAAAATTATTTATAGAAGCCATTTTCATGACCACTATTGGAAATTAAAGGGATGCCTATCAATTTGGGAATGACTGAACAAGCTGTGGTATATGAACATAATGGAATGCTACTGTGCAATGAGAAATGAAGAATAGGAAAAATCCTTGGAAAGGCTTGTACAAACTGATGCAAAGTGAAAGGAACAGAACCAGGAAAACACTGTATCAACATCATTGATCAGCTCTGTGTTACTTGGCTCTTCTCAGCAGCACAATGATTAAAGACAAGCACAAAGGACTCACAAAGGAAAATGTTATCCATAAACCAGGTAATCAAGCTGAATGCAGATTAAAGTGGACTTTTTTTACATTATTCTTTTTATGGTTTTCTTTTCCTTTTGATCTCTTTCACAACCGGAACTAGTATGAGAATATATTCTACATGACAGCACATGTATAACCCATTTCTTATTGCCTACTATTTTTGAAATAGGGCAGGGGAAGAAGGGAAGGAGAAAAATTTGGAAATAAAAATCTTATAAAAATAAATGCTAAGAATTGTCTTGATGTGTAATTGGGGAAAATGCTATTAAAGATAAAAAAAGAGCTTGATTAAACAGATTCTAGACAAGATTCTAAACATGAACAGTGACCTATTTATGTTAAAGTGAGTAATTTTTATTGAAAAATTGTAACAAAATTAAATTATTTGTTGATAATATACTTCATTAATCAAAAGTACTGCCATATTTCTTGAGCTCTGTGTAATTGCTCTTTAACTGATTGATCCCCTCGGGATTGCAACAGACTCTGCAGCTTCAATACCAAAAATATTAAAAATCATAAACACATCTTTATCTTTTAATCAAAATTTGATTGATTAGTTATAGTGAAAATGAACTCACTATTGCTCTGTTGTTGAACATTCTTGTTTATTCGGAAGTATTTATTCACCCACTGGGCAAATGTGCTCCCTTGATTTACCATTCAGAAGTTTACTGTAATGCTGATAGTTGAGTATTACCAACATTGACTTTCATGTGAAAAATTCAATAATGATACCATCTAGAACATATGTGGCCATAAAAAGATGGCCCAGTCCTACAATGAGGATAATAATACATGATGGACAACTCAGTGTTGCATTAGCTTTTTCCCAAATAATAAAAGCAACAAAAGTGACTCTTCTAGGTTGTAGAGGATTTTTTGGGAAAAAACAAACAAACAAACAAAAAAAAAAAAACAATGGAGGAACCAAAGTTAACTTTAGGATCAAGTCTGTGTGACTTAAAGCACGATAATAACTAAGACATCCTTAAAGGCATATTCATAAATTATGCTATGACTTATCGACAACAAATTTTAGTGTGAAAAAAGTCACAGACATACATAGAGTTAAATAGCAAAGCCTTTTCATGATAATCCACTCCCATGCTCACTTGGACAGGTGGATGGGATAGGAGGGAGGC